>NC_080789.1:5267990-5476163 GCF_028018385.1 Neofelis nebulosa | reverse complement strand
ACTTCACAGGACAATTGGCTCTTTCCAGCAGACCCACACGACACAGAGGTTAAATGACCGACTCAGCTGGGCGGCGAGGCCATCCAGGCCTCCTGGTCGGGGCTCCAGGAAGTGCTTTCTTTCTGGTTTTTCAGCAGGAGGGAAGGGCAGGGACCGGCGCCACGAGTTCTTGCTGGTGGTTAAAAAAAACCACAAAAGAACCCTGCAAATCGGTGGAGACAAGATGCCCCCGCGGCCACACCGCTGGCCGGTTCTTGTCCCTGCGGCCGTGAACGTGTGCGCGCCCAGGCCACTCCCCGCCTTTCCTTCTCTGCGATACACCGTGACTGTGATTCCGAGGCCACTCCGTGGCAGACAGGCTGCTCCCGCGACGTCCTGATGTGTGCCACGGAGGAGGCCTGGATGGTCTCCACCAACCGTGAGGATGTGACCACGTAGGAGCAGGGGCGCGTGGGCGCTGGTGACTTCCGGAAAGCAGGCCACAGTGGAGAGGGTCCCCGGATTCGTCTGCACTCTGCTGGCATGCGTGGTCTTTAACCTCATGGGAGTCCTGAGCGGTAGGTCCCATTGTCCCCGTTTTATAGAAGGGAAAACTGAGGCCAGGCACTTGCCCCGAGCCACAAAGTTTTGAGGCCCGGCCATGCCTTAAAGCCGGTCTGCCAAGTACCTAAAATACCTCTGAGAGGCAAGGGTGCGAGGTTACTGGTGATTTTCCCTCTGGGTTTTCTAAAGTTTCTCTCCTGATGCAACAGATTGAACAATTAAATTTGCTTATAAAAAGGAAGCGAGTCACCAAGGAGACTGTGAATTGCGTTTGCTCATTTCTTCCCCTGGGGTCTCTTTTTAGGGTCCTGGGAGACATTGTGAGGTTTGCTCAGAGGGCAAGTATGGGCGTGCCCCACCCTTCCTTTAAAGCAGTGTGGTCCTTAGGGACATGTTCCGGCCAAGGCTCAGAGCTGCTCCCGGGCAGGGGGCCATCTCTCTAACTAGGGTGTGCTGGTTACGCTCTCCCAAAAATAAATACACGCAGCGGGCGCCCCGGTGGCTCAGTCAGTTGAGCGTCCGACTTTGGCTCAGGTCACAATCTCACCGTTCTCAGCTGGACGTGGGGCTTGATCTCACGACCCTGGGATCCTGACCTGAGCCAAAACCAAGAGTCGGACGCTCAACCAACTAAGCCATCCAGGCGCCCCTCTCTCTCTCAAAAAAAAAAAAAAAAAAAAGCCTCCAGACATTGTCAAATATCCCCCATGGAGAGGAGAACAGGGTGGCCCCTCCTGAGAACCACAGAACTCACTTTACAGATTCTTAGGCAGATTTTCTTGCGCCTGTCATTGAAGAGGAGGAAACTGAGGCACAGAGAGGTGAAGTAACTTGCCCATGGCTGTCACTTCTGATGCGTTTCAGGACCTGGGGGCTCTGTGCCACCTGCTTGGCTCTAAAGCCCAACTCTCTCTCCAGCTCCTACTTTTTGGTCTCATTCATCTCTCTCTCTCTCTTTTCTCTTTTTACTAAGAAATTGTTCTCATCACTTTTCCAACGGTTAGCTCATCTCATTCCTCATAATGACTCCAGGAAGTGATGCACTCAGATTACCTGCTTTTCACACTGAGGCCCAGAGAGGTGAAGTCACTTGCCCGAGGTCGCACAGCTGAATACTAGCAATGCTGGGGCTGGAGCCCAGGCAGCCTGGCTCTGGTCTACGCCCCGCACTGCTACATGTCCATGTGTCCAGAGGGTTCTGGATGGGCTTGTCCTTCCCCTGACCCCAGAAACTCTTGCCCTGAGTACCTTTAATGGCTCTGCTGGAGGGCAGTAAGCAAAGGGCTTTGCGAACTGACAGATGTGTTTCTAATCCCAGTTCTGCCAGTGACCAGATCGGAGACCTTGAGTAAGTCACTCCACCTCTCTGGGCCTCCATTTCCCCATCTGTAAAGTGGGGGTGACAGGGGCATCTCTCATCGGGATGGTTGTGGGGACTCAGCAAAGCAGGGATGCACGGCAGCAGAAAGGTGCTGGAGAAGCAGCCCCTGCCCCTGCCCCGCCCTCCCCAGCGTCCCAGGGGCCTGACAATGGTGGCCGTCTGTCCCCCGCCAGCCACGATGATAACCACAGCCACCAACCCTGGTGCCTTTTAAGGGCTCAGCGCCATGGGGCACTTCATGCCCGAGACCCTTACCAGGTGGTAGGTATTTTGTCCGCATCCTGACAGTGACATTGAGAACCTCGGCGTGAGACCCGGGGTCCGGCACCAGGAAATGACATCACTGAGATGGGAACAGAAGCGGTCAACAACCCTCGGTCACATTCGCCCCGTGGGTGTCGGAACTTCCTCTGCACTCACCCCCACCTTCCCTCCCTCTTCACTCGCTGAGCCAAGCCTAGCCCCCGGGGGGGGGGGGGGTGCGGAATCCCAGGGCAGCCAGACCGAGCAGCCCAGGGGACCTGGATGTAAGAGGCAGGGCACCCAGACAGCGGGGAGTGCCAGCCTGCCCCGAGCCAGAGGGCCAGTCAGGCGGGGGCCTGGCCTGGTGGCCCCGCAAGCCAGAAGGGGAGCGAACAGGGGACCCCGCGGGGACAGACAGACCACCTGGGGGGTGAGGGCAAGGGCCAGGGCTGTTTCACCTTCAGGCCACTCCCCCAGGCCAGACACCGGAGAAGGGTCCTGGTGGCCTTCTGCACCCACACTGCCCTGCCTGGTTGGTCCCCACGTTCCCAGCTGTCCCTTCTCAGCTTCATTGGGCTCCTCTGTCCGTCGTGCTGTGGCCCTGCCCCCTTTCTCTCCCATTTCCCGAGGGAATTATTTGGGGAACAGCCTCCTTCACCACGACCTTGCTGGTCTGTGTTCGGGGCTCTCCCAAACTCTTGCAGCCAGGACTCCACGTTGACCCCATCTGCTTCTTTTTCAACGTTTTTTTTTTTTAATTTTTTTATTTATTTTTGGGACAGAGAGAGACAGAGCATGAACGGGGGAGGGGCAGAGAGAGAGGGAGACACAGAATCGGAAACAGGCTCCAGGCTCCGAGCCATCAGCCCAGAGCCTGACGCGGGGCTTGAACTCACGGACCGCGAGATCGTGACCTGGCTGAAGTCGGACGCTTAACCGACTGCGCCACCCAGGCGCCCCTTGACCCCATCTGCTTCTTACGGTCCCAGCTTTTAAGAAATAAACTCACCTGGGGGCGCCTGGGTGGCGCAGTCGGTTAAGCGTCCGACTTCAGCCAGGTCACGATCTCGCGGTCCGTGAGTTCAAGCCCCGCGTCAGGCTCTGGGCTGATGGCTCGGAGCCTGGAGCCTGTTTCCGATTCTGTGTCTCCCTCTCTCTCTGCCCCTCCCCCGTTCATGCTCTGTCTCTCTCTGTCCCAAAAATAAAAAAAAAAAAAAAAACGTTGAAAAAAAAAAGAAATAAACTCACCTGGCGAATTCTCGGAGATGACCCTGAGGCGTCGTGTGGGGTCTCGTGCGGAGGCCTGAGGTCACCCGGACACAGACGCCAAGCCCAGCCTGCCAAGGCCACGCAGACTTCCCGAGTGACCTGTAGGAGCCACACGCCCTGCCCACAGCGCCCTGGCCATCTGTGTGCTCACCCTGTGCATACAGTAGGTGGCCACATGAGCAGGCTGGTCCCACCGGCTCTCTGGGTAACAGGGCAGGTCCGTCTCATCTCAGGGCCATTTGGAGAGGCCGAGTCCAGCCAGAAATTCCACCCCAGCGTGGTCTCGGGTTACCTGATGCTCTTTGTGCCCTGTGTCTCCGATGCCCTAGTGTTTTCCGTCTGTGCCCTGCCCACTGGGTCAGCCTCGCTGCTTCTATTTCAGTGCCGCCGCCCTTTGTCCCGGAAAAATGGGCCAGGCACTCCCTCCCGCTCTGCCGGGCCCTTCTGGAAGCCTGTCTGGCTGCTGAAGTCTTTCCTCCCCGTGAGGCGCCATCCGGGAGGCACCAGAGCGAGGGGCATCGGGAGTCTGCAGTGGGTGCCGGTCTGTCTTCTGATTTTAGGTGGGCACGAGCTCTTAAAGCGGCTTTTCCTCCTCCTCTGTGGCCGCCTTTACAATTTCTTCAAAGGAATCTGCTTCCTTCATTACAAATGCCTCCAGGTCACTGTAAACAGATAGAAGAGGGTTGTTTTTTTTAATGTATTTTTTTAAGTTTATTTATTTATTCTTTTTGAGAGAGAGAGAGAGAGGGAGAGAGAGAGAATCCCAAGTGGGTTCAGCACTGTCAGCTCAGAGCCCAACGCAGGGCGCGAACCCAGGAACTGTGAGATCATGAGCCAACATCAAGAGTTGGAGGCTTAACAGACTGAGCCACCCAGGCGCCCCAAGAGGTTTTGTTTTGTTTTGTTTTGTTTTGTTTTGTTTTTCGTAAAATTACAGGTATCTATGTATTAACCCACCTTTCTGAAACACAAATTCTAGTCTTTTCAGTACACTTTAACCTGCGCCAATTTTTAAAGTTTGTTTCTTTATTTATTTCCTTTAGAGGAATCTCCACTCCCAACGTGGGGCTCAAACTCACGCCCCAAGATCAAGAGCCACAGGCTCCAGCAACTGAGCCAGTTTTTAAAAATTGGATTTCAGGGGCACCTGGGTGGCTCAGTCGGTTAAGCGGCCGACTTCGGCTCAGGTCACGATCTCGCGTTCCGTGAGTTCGAGCCCCGCGTCGGGCTCTGTGCTGACAGCTCAGAGCCTGGAGCCTGTTTCAGATTCTGTGTCTCCCTCTCTCTGACCCTCCCCCGTTCATGCTCTGTCTCTCTCTGTCTCAAAAATAAATAAACGTTAAAAATTTTTTTTTTTTTTAATTGGATTTCAAGGCGGCTGTGGGCATCAGGAGCACTTCGGGGTGCCTTCCTCAAACCGCGTGGTCCCCATGCTCCCCACCCCAACACACACATACAGCTTCTGAAATGACTGCCCCCACTTCTAACCGGGCCCGGCCCTGGTCACCTGCCGGGGCTGATGATCAGCACCAAGGTGAGCCCCACGGATGCACTGAGGCAGGAGGGGGGCTTGACCTTGAGACTCTGGGAAGGTGGGGTGGGAGCCGGGGGTAGTGTCTCCCCAAGTCAGGAATGTCCTGTTCTCACCACTGGTCCGCACGCGGCCGGCCCCACCACCCCCTCGGTTCCCTGGCCCAGAGGTGAGCTGGCCCTGGCCTGGGACTCACTGCCAGGACTGAGGGCGTGCTGGGACCCGGTGCCAAGGCCACTGGGCATCGAGGGTGGTGGACTGTCCTGGTAAGCAAGACAGGCTGGCGTGGGGTCAGTGAGGACGAGGCCGGGACCAGAGCAGATGCTCCTCGCACATTCATTTCTCAGAGTCACTGAGTCCCCAAGGCCTGCGCCAGGGCCGGTGCTGGGAACTCGGGACAGAGATGTAGACCAGCCCACCCGGGTCCCCTGCCTCCAGGGGACAAGCCAGACAAGTAAAATGTGTGGATTCAAATCCATGAAAATGTCACTTCCTCTGGGAAGCCCTCCCTGATCCCCCTTCCTCCTCCCTAACTTAGGTGGCCCTTCTCCAGCCAAGAGGGGATCAGACTGCCTGGGTTTTCCAGGCCTGGCCCCACCTCCTGCTGGCCAAGGGCAAGTCACTCAGCCTCTAAGCCTGTTTCCTCATCTGTGAAAGGGGGGCGGGGGGGTCAGAACATGGCTTCCCTCACCGGCTTATTGTGAGCGTGAAGCAAAATCTGGGTACAAATCCTAGCACAGTGCCTGTCACAGAGCACGCTCTCGATGGCTATTAATATTAGTATTAACATCAGTACTGCCCCAAGGAGTGACTGTTCCCCAGAGGGACGCGGTGACGTGGCCCCAGCTCGCCAGAGGGCCACACCAGGCCCAGCCTGCAAATGTCCCAACGGGGAGGGGCAAAAATCCCAAGACAGCAAGGGGCTGGCCCCGAGTCCCAGGCTGCCTCTGGTTCTGCCGGGGTGGGGGCGGGAGGGAGGCCCCAGGCCTGAGGTGAGCTGAACTCTCTGTTCCCGCACATCACATAGCTTCTGTTTCGTATCAGCCTCGAGGGACAGACCTGGGCCGCGTGTCTTCAACATCTTGGGGTCACAGACCCTTTAAGAGTTTGGTGGCGGTGGCCGTGGTCCTTAGCAATCCCCAGCCACCACCCCGCAGGTCTACCCCCGATGCCACGCCCAGGACACCGGGTTCTCTCTCAGTGGGCATCCTCCTCGCTCCTCACCCCTGCTTCCAGACTGTCTCTCCTCCTCCATCCCTCCAATCCCCCGTGTTCGACTCACGTGCCCGCTTCACGGTTCGTACCCGAGCCTGCTGCTGCTGCTGCTGCCCCTGGACGGTCTCGTGCCCCTGGATGGACCCACTCGGGCCGCCCTTCCCGGGGACCACGGCATCCACGTTCCAGGCTCCCGGGCCCTAGAGTTCCATAGATGGTCTTGCCCTCCACCCCGTCGTCATACCCTCACGTGACCACCTCTGCTGACTGCTCACCCCCCCGGGGGACCCCGTTAGCATCCTCCCGTGCAAGGACCCCCGCCCGTTCCTCTGCCAGCCGCGTCCCCCCTCAGGGGAGCCGCAGCCGCATCGAGACCCCCAGATCCCTGACCCCATCCCTCTTCCCCCAGCTTACATTCTGTGGCCCACCCGTTAAAAGATACACGGAGGCAGATTAAAAAGTGTAAGAGTTTATCTGAACAAATGGACGTGAAGTGGTCACGCATGAAGTGGTTGGGAGCCAGGGACAGGACTTTCTAGAGGGCACAGAAGCACAGTAAGGACTGTATCGCCTGGCTGTGACTTGGGCATTTGGCTAATTTGGGAAAGCCTGGTGAGCTGTTTGTGATGGACCGTCCTTAGGTTTTGGTTTCTTCTTTTTTTTTTTATACATATCTTTATTTTTCATTTTATTTTATTTCATTTTGTTTCCTTTCCTTTCCTTCTTTCCTTCTTTCTTTCCTTCTTTCTTTCTTTCTTTCTTCCTTCCTTCCTTCCTTCCTTTCTTTCTTTCTTTCTTTCTTTCTTTCTTTCTTTTTTGCGAGAGAATGGGCACAAGTGAGCGAGGGGCGGGGGGGTGGGGGGGGGGGGGAGAGAGAATCCCATGCAGGCTCCGCGCTGTCAGCACGGTGCTCGAACTCACCCAGCTCGGGGCTTGAACTCATGAACCATGAGATCACGAGCCGAAGTTGGATGCTAAACCCACTGAGCCGCCCAGGTGCCCCGGGTTTTGACTTCTCAACCTTGAGGCGCCACAGGCAGGACTGCTAAGACTTGAGGAGCCACCTCAGTCTGACGGCCTCCGTGTTTAGTGAGCTTAACACACCAGGTGCCCCTTTCCTTCCAAACACCTTCAATCCTCCTCCCTCTCTCCCTCTGTCACGCCACCTGTAAAATTCCTAACCCTCTCCAGGAGTTGTACGCTTTCACGAGAGTGGGTGGAAGCTGCTGGAGAAGAGAACACAATCCCGAGGCCCCCTTTCTTTTTTTTTTTTTTTTTTTTTAACGTTTATTTATTCTTGAGACAGAGAGAGACAGAGCATTAACGGGGAGGGTCAGAGAGAGGGAGACACAGAATCCGAAACAGGCTCCAGGCTCCAAGCTGTCAGCACAGAGCCCCTCACGGACCGCGAGATCATGACCTGAGCCGAAGTTGGCCGCCCAACCGACTGAGCCACCCAGGCGCCCCCCGAGGCCCCCTTTCAATGAACGGCCCTGGAGCTCGCGGGCTCAGGCCCTACACAGCCTTGCGAGCTTTGCAAGAACCTCTCCAGAAACCTCTCCGTTCCCACCCGTATGTGCCTTCCTCGCCATCCACTCTCACCCAGTGACCTCATCGTCACAGAGACTATGTGCAATCCTGTCTCATGTTGATGATCCCCTGGGCCACATTCGGGCCCAATCCAAAGGGCCCTTTTGACGGCCGGCCCCGTCCAAAGTCAACTGCCTCTGGAAAGCTTCTTCCTCCCACTGGGTCCTTTTCTCCAAGAACCTGTCCAGCAACGTCCTCCTCATCTTCTGTACAACGCAGCCCTCTCTCCTCGGCCGTTCTCTCCTGCATACAAAGGCAAGTTAACACCAGCTTTTTATTTTATTTTATTTTATTTTATTTTATTTTATTTAAAAAAAATTTAGTGTTTATTCTTGAGAGAGAGAGAGAGAGAGAGAGAGACAGCGTGAGTGGGGAAGGGGCAGAGAGAGAGGGAGACACAGAATCCGAAGCAGGCTCCAGGCTCTGAGCCGTCAGTACAGAGCCCGACGCGGGGCTCGAGCTCACGGACCGTGAGATCATGACCTGAGCTGAAGTTGGACGCTTAACCGACTGAGCCACCCAGGCTCCCCTATTTTTTTTTTTTTAATGTTTGTTTACTTCTGCGAGAGAGAGAGAGAGAGAGAGAGAGAGAGAGAAACAGCTCAAGTGGGGGAAGGGTAGAGAGAGAGGGAGACACAGAATCCAAAGCAGGCTCCAGGCTCTGAGCTCTCAGCAAAGAGCCCTACGCGGGGCTCCAACTCACAAACCGTGAGATCATGACCTGAGCCCAAGTTGGATGCTTCACCGACTGAGCCACCCAGGTGCCCCTAGTTTAATTTTTTAAATGTTTATTTTTGAGAGAGAGAGAGACACAGAGTGCGAGCAAGGGAGGGGCACAGAAAGAGAGGGCAGGGGCGGGGGGGGGGGGTGGGACATAGAACCTGAAGCAGTCTCCAGGAGGGGCTTGAACTCACTTGAACTGAACTCACTTGAACTCCAGGAGGGGACTTGAACTGACACAGGGCTTGAACTCATGGACCGTGAGATCATGACCTGGCAGAAGTCGGACGCTTCACCGACCAAACCACCCAGGCGCCCCTAAAGTTGCAGGTAATTCTAATAACACCACCGTGGTTTGTTCCCTACGTTTGCATGCGAAGGAAATACTACATTGCGGTTAGACGCAGTGAAAATGAAAAGGTAATTCTTTCCCGTCCAAGTTCACCAGCCTGCCGAATTCCGCTTGCAGGGTTTTGGACTCCAGGTGGCTCTCCCTGCTTTGTAAATAAGATTACCACTCCCCGGGGGCGCCTGGGTGGCGCAGTCGGTTAAGCGTCCGACTTCAGCCAGGTCACGATCTCGCGGTCCGTGAGTTCGAGCCCCGCGTCAGGCTCTGGGCTGATGGCTGGGAGCCTGGAGCCTGTTTCCGATTCTGTGTCTCCCTCTCTCTCTGCCCCTCCCCCGTTCATGCTCTGTCTCTCTCTGTCCCAAAAATAAAAATAAAAAACGTTGAAAAAAAAAAATTAAAAAAAAAAAAAAAAAAAAAGATTACCACTCCCCTGACTAAACCCTCAGCTTCTCTGTTGCAGCAGGTATCACATGGGGACTCCTACTGGTCCCCCAAGGCCCTTGGGCCCTTCCCCTAGATTCCACCTCCTCCTCGCCTTATCTTCCTGTCTCCCCGCTTTGGAGACCTTTTGCCTGGTCTTAAACTTGCAACTTCACTTACCCAATTCACTGTCTCCCTCTGGCTGGCTCCCTCCCTCCCCTTGTCACAAGGCTCTTGCTTCTGATCCCATCTGTTCTTAGGGTACCCACACTCCAAGAAGGCTTCCCTGGCTCTCCCTCCCCGCCCCCTGCAGCTAACAGTGTCTCGCCCCCAGCCAGCGGCCCTCCACCACGTCCTCTTGTGTGAAGAAGAAATAAGCTCAAAATGGAGTCACTTGTGCTAAGCCCAGATCATCAAAGACTTAATACCTGAGCTAATTTCAATTTCAGCCTCTCCCAGTTAACCTAGCCTCAACCAGTTAACCTAGCATTACCTGGTCAGCAGTAGTGAGGTGATCTGCCCATTTGACAGTTTCCACTCCCCTTAAAAGGGCCCAGAAACAATGCATTCTTTAGTGACCATTTCCTTTATCTGCCCCCTGCTGCCTTTAAAAACCTCCTATCTGTGGGGCGCCTGGCTGGCTCAGTCTGTTAAGCTTCCGACTTCAGCTCAGGTCATGATCTCGCGGTCTGTGAGTTCGAGCCCCGCAGGGGGCTCTGCGATGACAGCTCAGAGCCTGGAGCCTGCTTTGCATTCTGGGTCTCCCTCTCTCTCGGCCCCTTCCCCACTCATGCTCTGTCTCTCTCTGTCTCAGAAATAAATAAACATTAAAAAAATTAAAAAAAAAAACCAAACCCTCCTATCTGCTCCCCATGGCGTGTTGTTTCTGTTCGAGGACCCCAGTGCGAGTGAGCCCCGTTTACCTAGAGTGGTCTCCTGCCTCTGAGACCCCAACCTCGCACCCCCCCTCTCCTCCCAGTGTCTCCTGGGATCGCCTGGCACTCAAATCCTGGTCTCTGGGTCGGCTTCCGGAAGAATCCGTCTAAGACCACACCTAGGCTACTAACGAATAGTGAAGAAAACGTGGAGGTCTGTGAAGGTGGTTAAACTTGGAGGAGCGTCCGTGTGTAGCCAGGACAAGGGAAAGGAGGGCGCCTTAGCGTTCATTCCCTCATTCGTTCACTTACTCATTCACTCAATAAACACCGCAAGGGGCTGGCTGGGGGGGCCAGGCTGTGTGCACAGCATCGTCTCTGGCAGGCGGGCAATGCTGGTCGGCAGCCACGAAGCCTCTGTGTGTGGCAGGGAACGTCCGTCTGACTTCCCCACGGCTCAGTGACTAGACCCTCGGCGTCGCCCAGGTCTCCCAGAGCCGATTCCATGCCCTCCCAACACGACCAACGGGGACTGTCCTATTCCCCAGGAGCCAGGACGATTGGGGGAATGCATGTATGACACAGGACTTCCCGGATCCCGTTCTGGGGACAGGGACACACCTGAAAATTATGTCATCCCTGAGGCCCAGGGTTGAAGAGTGGGGTCCTGGGACCGGGATGGAGCAAGAGAGGTGTTTCTTGGAGATGCAGGAGGGAATCACGTGAATGCACACGCATTCACGGAATGTACCGAAGGCGGGAGAAATCTCTTCTTCGGTTCCCGACTGGGACAGATTTGTGAGAGAAGCATAGTTATGCATTAATATAAGTAATGTGACACAGGAGGCTTCATATAGAAATGAAGACCCAAGGGCACTTGGGTGGCTCCGTCGGTTAAGCATCTGACTTTGGCTCAGGTCATGATCTCACGGCTCTTGGGTTCAAGCCCCGCATTGGGCTCTGCGATCACAGTGTAGAGCCTGCTTCGGATCCTCTGTCTCCCTCTCTCTGCCCCTCCCCTGCCTGTTCTCTCTCTCTCTCTCAAAAATAAATAAACATTAAAAAACAACAACATAATAAAACAACAAAAATAAATAAACATAAAATAACAAAAAATAAACATAAAAAAACAACAAAAATAAATAAACATTAAAAACAACAAAGAAATGAATACCCAAAGGAAGGGTTCAACCTGAACGTTTTAATGCTCAGTTTAACGAAGAGTGGAAAGTCGTGGAAAAATATGGGAGGACAAAGGGTAAGAGCTAAGTGTGGTGAACACGGCTGGAAACTTAGCAGGGCCCATCGGCTCAGATTCCTCTGTCCCCGAATCGTTGCAGACGAGCAGGCTCCTCTCCTCCGGGCCTAGGGGAAGCCACCTCCCACGTGAGGGTCTGTGACCCGCTTCAGGGTGGGTCAGAGTCCCTGTAGCTGCCATTTCTCAGATTCCTTCAGCTGAAAATATTCACTATGCCAAGAAGCTATATACTCTGGGGGCGTGTGTTCGGAACGCCATCGATACGTACAATGGACACTATTCAGCTTTAAAGAGGAAGGAGATTCTGACACCTGCATGATTGAAACTTGAGGACATGGTGTTCAGCGAAATAAGCCCGTCACAAATGGGCAGATGCTGTGGGATTCTGCTTCTTTGAGGTCCCTTGGGTATCAAATCCACAGAGACAGAAAATGAAATGGTGGGTGCCAGGGGCTGTGGGGAACGGAAGAGGGAAATGTTTAATGGGGCCAGAGTTTCTGTTCTATGAGATGAAAAAGTCCTGAAACGGACGGTGGTGTTGGCTGCGTACATTGTGAAGGTACTTCGTGCCACTGAGCTGTTAAAAAGTATTAAGGGGCGCCTGGGCAGTTCAGTCGGTTGAACATCCGACCAGCTCAGGTCATGAGCTCACAGTTCATGGGGTGGAACCCTGCGCTGGGCTTTGTGCTGACAGTTCAGAGCTTGCTTCGGATTCTGTCTCCCTCTCTCTCGGCTCCTTCCCTGCTCTTGTGCACATGCTCTCTCTCTCTCTCAAAAATAAACATGAAAAATTTATTAAAATGGTAAATTTTATGCTTGGTACATTTTACTACAAAGATAAAGAAGGAGGAGTTGGAGGAGGAGGAGGGGAAGGAGAAAAGTGTGAATTTCAGCCAAAGCTCAGGAGGCTGAGCCCAGGGTGGGGGCTGAGGGCGGTGAAGGGAGGCTGACACTGGGCTGATCAGGGGAACGCCTTCCCTGAGGCCACTGGTGGCGTTAGAAAATGCTGAGCAGGGAATATGGAGGCAGAAGGGTCACAAGCAAGTCAGGGCACCAAGGGGAGCACAGAAAAAGGATCAGGACACCCGGTAGGTTGATAGAGAAGCCAAACCCTCAGGCTCAGTCCCCAGATGTTGGGGTTTCTTAACTGGGTGAAGGATGCCTGCCCTCATTTTGCCCAGCCCTGCAGGAGGAGGTGAGGGGACTGAGCGAGCACCGTCAGAGCAGACGACTCTGCACTTTTGGTTCTATGGAGGAAAGAACCCCCAGGGTCCACAGGACCCACCTGCTCCCCTTCGCAGAGTTTCGGTGAAGTACAGCCAGTCTTCGTTATTCACAGTGGTTCTATCGCTGTGAATTATGCTTATGCTTAATCAGTGACCCCTGAATTGTTCTTACAGGAGACACAAGGTTGAGTTCCTATGCGCCTCTGGTCGTAACACTTTTGCCAACCCATCAACGCAGAACCTTTAAGTTACGCGTGTTTTCTGTTTAAAAACAGAAGTATATATTATATAGAAATATATATGTATCTAGATGACTCATTAATATTGAACTCAGAGCCACCACCAGCACTGTAACCTGTGCCTGGACGAATCGTATCTAATGCGGGTATTTTCTCTGCAAGGCACACACAGCCTTCTCGAACTCGGGAACACCAGACAGCCCTTCAGCATCGTGTGTGGAGCCATTTTAGGTAGCAATATCAGCAACAAAAAGCACAAAAATGTGAAATCCATCCATGAATCAGCCACAAGAAGAACAGCTGTTTACAACAGAGGAGTTGAAACAAGAAGGTTGGACATCGCCCTGTCTGACCCCAGCTGGCAAGGAGCACATTGTGCAATTCTCTGCCCTGTTCCCAGCTGCCCACTCCCACGGGCACAGGCTCAGCAAAGCAGGGGACGTCTCGGGCTCAGGAAGGTTTGTGGGTGGGGAGGTCATGCACAATCCACATGTCCAGGCGCTTCACAAGTGGTATTTTGATATTTTTTTTTACCGTTTATTTATTTTTGAGAGAGAGAGAGACAGAGAGAGACAGAGTGCAAGCAGGGGAGGGGCAGAGACAGAGGGAGACACAGAATCCCAAGCAGGCTCCGGGCTCTGAGCTGTCAGCACAGAGCCCGATGCGGGGCTCGAACCCACAAACCGTGAGATCATGACCTGAGCCAAAGTCCCGTGCTTAACTGGCTGAGCCACCCAGGCGCCCCCACGAGTGATATCTTGAATCCTGACAGGAAGCCTGTCATTTTCAGATGAGGACACTGAGGCACAGAAAGGGAGGGTGACCTGATTCCAAAGCCCACACTCCTTGTACTCCACACCCCCGTCTGTAGAGAAGGGAGGAGGTTTCTCTGTCCACATCGACAGGGAAGTGGGATGGCCCTGGAGACCCAGACTTCTGGCTCCGGACCGATGCCTAACCTCCCTGCACAGGCTGCTGTGGAAACGCTCTGTGCAGGGCACAAGGGTCAGGGGGCATTTTTGGCACTTCCTAAAGATGCCCGCAAACTCCCTCGTTCCTGCACGGCCCACCCCCCAGCACCGCTTATCCCCAACTTCAACTTATCCGTGACACGGTGGAACGGAAACCTCATGTCAGTATCACTCAACGAAAAATCTCTACCACTTGCCAGGAAGTGAAGGCATCACACAAAGAACAAGCAAGCAAACAAACAAACAAAAACGGCAGGAAAATCAAGCAAAGACCTTCCACTCTGTTGAGACGTTGGTGCCTGCTGGAGGTTCGCGGTCCCGTGTAAAAAGGGGAAAGATAGTATCACAGGATCCCAAGGCACTAAGAGGGCGACTGCTACTTGTCGCTGACTTAAGGGATGGGAAGGAACGGAAAGGGAGCGGTTTCTCTCCAGGACGTGCACGGCCACTTGGGGATGGAAAATGTTCCCTCCTCCGCCGACCTGGGGGCAAGGTCCTCTTCTCTGCTCCGCCCCCGCCCTGCCTCCCTGCCTCCAGAGCCCAGACCCAGGAGCGCCCCCCTCCCCCCTCCCCCTCCCCCTCCCCTCCCCCTCCCCCTCCCCCCTCCCCTCCCCTAGCGCTCTGGCGGCCCCTCATTTGCATGGCCCGAGGGGGCGGGGCTGCCGGGCTGACGTCACGCAGGGACTGCTTGAGCCGCGGCGTGGAGGCCGCCCCGGGAGCGCGCGCGGGCGCCGGCGGTGCAGGGCGGGCCGCGGTCCCGGACCGGGACGGCCGTCCGCGGCGCGCGCGGACCCGAGAGCCCCCGCGCCGGGCCCCCGGAGCGCCGCCGCTATGCACGACCCCAGGCGCGACTGGAGCCTGTCCTTCTCGGGCTGCGGCTTCCTGGGCTTCTACCACATCGGGGTGACAAGCTGCCTGAGCGAGCGCGCCCCGCACCTCCTCCGCGACGCGCGCATGTTTTTCGGCGCCTCGGCCGGGGCGCTGCACTGCGTCACTTTCCTCTCTGGGATGCCCCTAGGTATGTCCCGGGCCACCGCCGCGGCTCCGCGCGGGGACGGGTCGCGGGGCGCCCGGTGGAGCTGACATTGGACGCGGACACCGCGGAGTGCATCCCCGGGGCCCCTGCCCGGACAGAGGCTTCCTCCGAAGTGTCCTCTCGCCCGGCGCCGGCGGGTGGCTCATTCGCCAGCCTGGGAGGGGGACGCGCCTGGGGTTGGCTGCCGTGGGCGTGGGAACCCCGAGCGCATCCCCACCCCAACCCCGCCCTGGCGCCCGGGCTTGCCGGAAGCCCTTCGCCCCGGGACTGAGAGTGGGCTCATCTGGAGCGACGCGGAGGAGGGAGCAGGACCGGGGTTGGGGCGTCGAGGGTGGAGCTGGCCCCTATCGTCCCCATCAGCTCACAAAGCTTTGGGCGATTTGCCCTGGGTCCGGAGCTGGGCGGGCCTGCCCCCAGGAGCAGGGCGTTGGCCTCCGACCCGGGGTGGGAGCCTTCTTGGCTCTGGCGACTACAGGGATTGGAGACATCCCCCCTCCGCCCCACCTCCTGGGGGCTGGATAGCCTTTCAGGGGGAGGACAACCCTCCAGAGTTTTCCTGGGCAGGTTTGCTGATCTGAGGTTAAAGGGACAAGGCGGGGTGGGGCGCATGTTTTGTGTGTGTGTGTGTGTGTGTGTGTGTGTGTGTGTGTATTGGGGGAGTGCTAGATATCGTTCCTAGGGGCTGGGGTAGATCCCTGGACATCCCCCATGCCTTCCTTCCACCCACCCCCACCCTGCTCAGTGCCGCTGGAAATGAGGTCCTGTGCATTTGAATCTTGTGCTAATGAAACATCTGTGTATGTGGGTAGTTGTGGGAGGGACAGATGTGGATCTTGTGCCCAGCTGGGCCAAACTAGGGTGTGGCCTGGGGTTCTGAGCCAGGGGACAGGACCTGGGACTGGTGGCAGCTAGAGCTGTTGGCACCCAGAGATCCCCAGACGGGAAGACCGCGCACCTCACTGGCCCCTGCTCAACTTCCTTAGCAGTTTATTCTTTGCCTTTCCTGGGAATGGGGACTGTTAGACTCCACCAGCAGGGAATGACTTTGATCCCGGTGGCCAGGAATCCCCTGCAATTAGATAGGATCAGTGAGCAGGCCTTGGGCTGACTGGGAGGTGGGGATTAGGAGAGAGGCCCCAGCTGGCTTCTCCACTGACGGAGGGGAGCAAAGGGCAGGAATTGTGGCCTCAGGGAGGATTCGTGTGGCCACATGGCCAGTCTGCACACTCTGGGCTTCGGGGGGTGATAAAAGACGGCCTTTGTGTGTCAAGGTGGCCTGTGCTGACTCTAGTATAGAGAGGGTTCCTAACTGGCAGAGGACAGGTGCAGTCCTGGTCTGTGCCCTGTAGAACAGGGAGAGGCTTGGGGACCACCGGATCCTTGGAAAGTGGGGTCTGGAGGTTTGGGCAGGAGCCCTGCTTTAACCTCCTGTCTCATTTGGGGACCACTGAGGAAAGTTTCCTAGGGCTGCAACTTGGAAAGAGTCCCCGTGAGTGCTTCTAAGCCAGGTGCTTGGCAGGAGAGGCAGGCAGAATGTGCCAGCTGTGTGCAACTTTGCCCCTTCCACCTGGGCTCCGTGGGGCCACGCATGTCGGGAGAGTTGAGTTGAGGTCAGAGGTGGGCCAAGACGGGCTGGCTTATGTCTGTCCTTCTGCATCTCAGGATTTATGACCCAGGGGTCAGGGTGGGGACTCGTGGTCCTGCAATGCCAGCACCGTGCAAATCAGCCAGAGCGGTCCAGGCCACTGAGTGAGGTTGGACGGAGCACGAATGTGGCCCATGCCCACTGGACAGTGGTAATCCTGGTGTCAGAGCCTGAAGATTAAATCTAGTCCTTTACGAGGAGCCTTCTCTGGGTTGAGTACCTTACAGATGGTAGTGTGTCTAATCCCCTCTGTCCCCAAAGTGAAAACGTGCACAATCTGAGACAGAGAGAGGCAGTGAAGCGACTTTCTGAGGTCGCTTGGCTAGTAGGAGCTGGAGGCAGGCTTTGCACTGGGGCCCCAGCCGGCACTCATTCTCTGCTTCCTGCAGTGTTAGGTAGGTCCTTTGTGCTGACGCTCCCTTCCTGAGGAGTCCCCGCTTCGGGCTTTGGGGGCGTGTAGGTGAGAGCCAGCTCCCCTGGGCCTCTGGGGGCCTGTTCCCGTGGCGGGAACCTGGGCCCGCAGTGTCCAATAGAAAGACAGTGCAGCTGTGTGTGCTGTTTCACATTTTCCCAGCCGCCGAGCTGAAAACAAGCGAAAGATACAATTGAAATTAAAATGTCATTCATCCCAATACGGCCAGCCTATTATTTTCATTTTTGCAGCTAACCGATATAAAAACATTATTAATGACATATTTTATTAGATTTTTTTTTTTTTTTTGTATGAAGCCTTTGAATTCCGGTGTGTCGTTTATACATCTCGGATTGGACTGAGCCGCGTCGGAAGGGCTCCATAGCCGCACGTGGCTGCCGTATTTGTGCAGGACTGGAAAACGGTTGGCAGCTTCCTTGCCGCCTGGTTTCTGGTCACTGCCATCTCCACGGGGCACCATCCCTTGTATATTTGTGTCTTGCCGCCCCCCAGACAAGATCGTGCATGTGCTCATGGGCCTCGTCTGTGCTGCCAGGAGACGGAACATTGGCATCTTCCACCCGTCCTTCCGTGCGACTAGCTACATTCGAGAACATCTCCACAGACACCTGCCAGCCAACATCCACACGCTCGTCTCTGGCAGAATGTGCGTCTCACTCACCAGAGTGTCTGATGGGGAAAGTGTGCTGGTGTCTGATTTTCAGTCCAAAGACGAAGTTGTGGATGTAAGCAGTTTGCTTACCCGGGGGATTGTCCAGTAAGATTGGCTGCAACCCAGGGAGGGCTGTCATAGGCCACTGGTCTCGTTTCTTAAGACGCAGGGGAACTGGATTAGGGGGGATGCTGGTTGGCTTCCTGCCCCCATAGTGATGTTAACTGGGTGTGCCTCTGGTGGTCTGGTCCTAGCATAGGTGAACCTTGGATGCCCGCAGTCAGTTTCAGTTTCAAATACTACCTGCCCCCCTTCAAGACTTGGCTCGTGACCACGTCTTCCAAGGATCCCTATCCCCACGATGTGTGTTCCGCGATGAGCACATGTGGAGTAAGGTCCCACGAGGGTGGGATTACTCGCCTCTGGCCTAAGGGTCTAGCTCGGAGAAGATCACTTACGGTATCAAAATCCTGTTTATTTATTTATTTTTCTTTTCTTTATTTAACATTTTTTTTTTAATGTTTATGTTTTGAGAGAGACAGAGACAGAACGCGAGTGGGTTAGAGGCAGAGAGAGAGGGAGACACAGAATCCAAAGCAGGCTCCAGGCTCTGAGTTGTCAGCACAAAGCCCGACGCAGGGCTTGAACTCACGAACCGTGAGATCGTGACCTGAGCCGGAGTCGGTCGCTCAGCCGACTGAGCCACCCAGGCGCCCCTATTTATTTTTCTCTTAAATGTTTATTTATTTTTGAGAGAGACAGAGACAAAGCGTGAGCAGGGGAGGGGCAGAGAGAGGGGGAGACACAGAACCCGAAGCAGGTTCCAGGCTCTGAGCCGTCAGCACAGAGCCCGACGTGGGGCTCAAACCCACGAACTGTGAGATCATGACCTGAGCTGAGTCGGATGCTTCACTGACTGAGCCACCCAGGCGCCCCTCAAAATCCCATTTAATTTGGCTGATGCCTTTTACGAGAGTTACTTGGACTATATTGCACTTAATATGCCCCACAGGAGCCAGCAGCCTGGCACGTGTAACCAGCAGCATCTCAGCAGCCAGGATCAACCTCTGTTTAGCCTTGTTACCAGAAGCCTTGTCTAGATAGCCAACACTGGCCCGTGCTCGCAGGAGCCGGGTTCTCTCAGGGGGTCGGTCCTGCTTCCCGCCCCATGGCTCCATGCTATTCAGTGTGCTGGTTGGACCCCCAGCATCAGCAGCACCTAGAAGCCTGTTCAGGTGGTAGGTTCTTGGGTGCCTCCAGCCTGCTACGTCAGAATCCTGGGGTAGGCCGTGGAGTGTGTGGGCGGCATGCTTTCCACGTGATTCTAAGGAAGGTCAGCATTTGCAAAGCCCCTGTCTGGTGTCTTCCCTGTCAGTCAGCGACGCTGGGTCCCGTCTGCGAGGGCCCCGTACGGCTCTCTCCCGTGGGGAAAGGGACAGGAAGTTGATACCCACAGCGTTTTAGGAGCTTATCCTTAGGCCTGAAACACAAGCGTGAGGGTTCGTTTGTTACCCATTCAGCTCGTTCATGAAAGCACCCCATCTCCAAAGAGCATTCTAGGCTTGCTTCTCTGTCCATTTGAAGAAGGCTCATGCTGGCCCAGGGGAATCGAAGACAGGCTGTTCTGGCCTGTAGTTACACTTCTTTTTGTCTCCTCAGGCCTTGGTTTGTTCCTCCTTCATCCCTTTCTACTGTGGCCTAATCCCTCCTTCCTTCAGAGGCGTGGTGAGTCTGCTTTGTTTTTTTTTTATTTTTTATTTTTTATTTTTTTTAATGTTTATTTGTTTTTGAGAGGGAGACAGAGCATGAGCAGGGGAGGGCCAGAGAGGGAGGGAGACACAGAATCCAAAACAGGCTCCAGGCTCTGAGCCGTCAGCACAGAGCCCGACGCGGGGCTCAAACCCACAAACTGTGAGATCATGACCTGAACTGAAGTCAGGCGCTTAAGCGACTGAGCCTCCCAGGCACCCCGAGTCTGCTTTTATTTATTTATTTATTTATTTATTTTTTAATGTTTATTTATTTTTGAGACAGAGACATGTTTATCTATCTATTTATTTATTTATTTATTATTTATTATTTACTTATTATTTATTATTTAAATAATGTTTATTTATTTTTGAGACATGCTCCAGAGCATGAATGGGGGAGGGTCAGAGAGAGAGGGAGACACAGAATCCGAAGCAGGTTCCAGGCTCTGAGCCGTCAGCACAGAGCCCGACGCGGGGCTCGAACTCACGGACCGTGAGATCGTGACCTGAACTGAAGTCAGACGCTTAAGCAACTGAGCCTCCCAGGCGCCCCGAGTCTGCTTTTAAACTAACTGCACAGCTCCTGCCTGCAGAGCACTTGCTCCAGGCAGCCTGGGACCTGTCCCCAAATGCAGAGTCTTTTGCTCTCTTGGCCTTTCAGACAGAGGTTCCCTAGCCATAGCCCCCTTCTAGGCTGCCCGGGGAAACAAAACCACCTTCATGTAGAATTAATTATCTGGCTACCTGGAAGGTAAGCTGATTCACTTAATCTTTGCCAGAGCACCAAGGATAGGTCCCCGGTGCCCCGGTTAAAGTATAAGATGCTTAAGGGTCTGTTACTTGCTTAAGGTAGTGCTTTATTCTTCGGGCTTGAGGGTTTCAGCCCACCGTGGGTCCGATTCTGCCCTTTGCGGCCCATGGCTTTGGGCAGAAGCTGCCAACAGGGCTTTGGATTTGGTTCCATTCCACAAGTATGTGTTTTGGTCCATTGCTGAGCCCTACTTGGGATGGGGAAACACAGGCCGAGCTGTCTGTTCTGCAGGCTCTGGACTAGATCCTGGGCCCCTGGCAGCTGCCTTCTGGGCCACGTCGTGTGTGTGTGTGTGTGTGTGTGTGTGTGTGTGTGTGTGTGTGTGGGTATATATGTTAGTTTTTTTTTTAACTATTTTTTTAATGTTTATTTATTTTTGAGAGAGGCAGAGCACAAGTGGGGGAGGGGCAGAGAGAGAGAGGGAGACACAGAATCCGAAACAGGCTCCAGGCTCTGAGCTGTCAGCACAGAGCCCGACGCGGGGCTCAAACTCACGGACCGTGAGATCGTGACCTGAGCCGAAGTCGGACGCTTAACCGACCAAGCCACCCAGGCGCCCCAATATGTTAGTTTTTTTAATGTGTATTTATTTTTGAGAGAGAGAGACAGAGTGCAAGTGGGGGAGGGGCAGAGAGAGAGGGAGACACAGAATCTGAAGCAGGCTCCAGGCCCCGAGCCGTCAGCACAGGGCCTGAGGCAGGGCTTGAACTCACAAACCGTGAGATCGTGACCTGAGCCGAAGTCTGCGCTCAACCGACTGAGCGCCACGGGTGCCCCTAAGGCGAGCATCTCTTCATGCCTAAGATGTGGCTGAGCATGGGCTGTTCTCTGTACTTGTTTAGGCCTCGGGAAGGATTGGCTGGGGAGTCTTCCGGCTGTGATATTTGAAGGCCTTCCCCTGTGGGCACAGACAGCTGAGCTGTGATGGCCTTGGATTTGGGAATCATTCTAGACTTCACTTTGATGGGTGCAGACTTTGTCCAAATTGTACCAAAACCTGCCTGCGCCAGCCTAAAGTTGTGGGAGGATATGGATGTAGGGAAATTGATGCCCACAGTAGCTGATCCCAGATGCCACTAGGCCGTGGGTACAAAGAATGTTTTTCTGGCTGCCTTGATCCCAGGTTCACGGCCATTTAGGTCTCCAAAGCTCCTCAAGGTGCTTGTCCTGATTTTCCAAGCAGCAAGAGGGGTCTGGAATCTAACCCATGACCTCTGTCACTTTCATGGCAGGGTCTACATCATTCTCTGTCTCCAGCGCACACAGAACTCCTGCCCAAACAGATCCCTTTCATGCAAATTATATGGGCACACCTAGAGGTGGCCTCCTGGGCTTCAGACTTGGCCAGCACGATGTGGGCTGGGCTCCATCCTCTGTCCGCCTCGTTGCCAGGCACTTTTTGTGCGGTGCACAAACTACACAACAGGATACAGCAATCCTGAGTGCCAGCCTAGAGCCTGGTCTGGCATAGAAATGTTCAATGAGGATTTGTTGACAGAAAGTTTCCAGAACCTTGTCTTCTCACCATACCAGCCTGAGGCTCTGAGAGGCCTCTCCCCATAATCTGAAATACACATAAAACACCAGCCCGGAGTTTCTGACGCTATGTCCTTTTCTCTTCCCCATAAAAGCGATACGTGGATGGAGGAATAACTAACAACATCCCCTTCTTTGATTCCAAAACGACCATCACCGTGTCCCCCTTCTTTGGGGAGTATGATATCTGCCCTAAAGTCAAGTCCACAAACTTTCTTCACGTGGAATTAACCAAGCTCAGTTTGCGCCTCTGCCCAGAGAATGTCTACCTTCTAATACGAGCGTTACTTCCTCCAGATCTCAAGGTGAGTTGGGGGCTGTGTGTTTTGGGGGTGCAGCTCTTCTCTGCTTCCCCATTTGCCAGGATATCTAACAATGGCTCTTTCCACAAACGGAATCAGATCCCTCCCCTCCCTCCCCTCCCCTCCCAGCCCCCCCTCCCCCCAGTGAAAAGGAACTCAGGGAAGAGTGTCAGTCCTGGGAGCTCAGTGCTGCCCCACTCTGACCCCTGGAATCACCTGGGAAGATTTAAACAGCCCTGTAGCTCAGATCCCACCTCCAAGGGGCTCTGATTCTTACTTGCAAGTGTGGTCAAGAACCACACCACATTTGGTGGTTGAATCTTTCTCGATTGTTGTAGGAGGTTTCTTCTCCCTGATATTAAAACAAACAAACAAACAAAAAACGAAAACAGAAAACCAAAACGTAAAACGTGTAAACCCTGGACACGAAAGGTTCTCTGGGGAGAAGGAAGGCTGTGTGTAGGCTGTTGTGTGGACAGTGTGCGCTCCAGGCGAAAAGGGGAGGCTGTACGTTGGTTTGCGTGTGTGGTTTGTATTCAGAGGAGTAGAGACGGCTGCCGTTAACTGTCCCAGTGACAGCTGGAACGCGCCCCGGTATTTGTTAGGGTGGAGGCTGGTCTTGGGACGGAGGGGGCCCGGAGAAACCAGCCCCCGTCATGCTGGGCCACCAGCAAAGGCTCCACGGAGGGGATGTCCTCTGAGCCCGGCCTTGCATGAAAGTGGAACCTTTGCTCTTTCAGAGCACAGAGCCCTTTGTCCAGCGTCTCTGGGGCTGTGCTGGGCCATTGAGCAGCTCGGAGTGGGGAGGGTTCTTCTGTTTGTCTCGGGAGCCTTCGGAATGGCCCCCTCCACTGCAGTGACCTTACTTGATGTGTTGCCAGGTGCTTGGAGAGATATGCCTCCGCGGGTATTTAGACGCCACCAGATTCTTGGAAGAGAATGGTACGTATGGGCGAGGTGGGGGGCAGACGTGTCCTTCTTAACAAGCTTTTCGTTAGCAGTCAGCAGCTGGAGGTTGAAGTTAGGTAGAAACTCAGGGCTGAGCGTCTTCACTTCGCAACTTGCTTACCCCGCATGTTAGCGCTCTGAGAGAGGAAATCTCTGTCCCATTTTACAAACGGGGAGATGGATGTGAGCCAGGGGCCACACTGCACTCACTGAGCGGCAGGGCTGGGGCGGGGACACTGGGTGTCCCAGTTCCGGGGCTCTCTCCTTCCTTAGTGCCACCTGTCTGAACAGCAAAAGCCGTTCTGTTCGTTTTTCTTTTCTGCTTGAACTATTTTGAACGTTTTGGTAAACAAGAGAGGAAGTTAAGCAAGGTTTCCTGCCCTGAGCCCCAAGTTGTCTCCAGCCAGGTGTGGGTCACACCCTCAAGGTCAGCTGACGTCCTTTGTGGGACGGGTTCCTGCCTTTGGGTCATCTGGCTGGTCTGGGCTGTGAGAGTTGGGCTCTTGCAATATTAGATGTATTTGGAGCTATTTTTCTTTGAATACTAAACGTTGGTTCCTGGGGCGCCTGGGTGGCTCAGTCAGTTGAGCGTCCGACTTCGGCTCAGGCCGTGATCTCACAGTTGGCGAGTTTGAGCCCAGCGTCAGGCTCACCACTGGCAGTGCGGAGGCCGCCTTCGGGTCCTCAGTTCCTCTGTCTCCCTCTCTCTCTGCCTTTGCCCCGCTTGCGCCCTCTTTAAAAAAATAAAAATAATAAAAGTACGTACGTTTTCTGTATGGCTTCTCGGAATTAGTCTTTGGCCAAGACCAAGGAGAAGTCATGGTTCAAAGGACATACACGTATCTGTCCACTCAGAAAGCATTGACTGTATACCTTCTAGGTGCCAAGCTACTGGCTCTGTGCCGGGATGCCACAGTGAATAGGCAGATGTGGCCCCTGCCCTCCTAGAGTTTAGTCTGGTGGTCAGGTGGGCAGATAAGTAAACGGAAGGATGACGTGTGCCGAGTGCCCTGATAGGAAGATACAGGATGCCGTAGGATCACGCAGGAGGGATCTGCATGGCCTGGGGGAAGGCATGGCTTCAGGAGGATGTCAATCATGTTGCAACTCGGGGATGGATGGGAGCGTCCTACGCACGGGGGCCACGAACAGGAGGCTTGCAGACCACAGAGAGCGTGGTTGGTTGGAGGATGGGAAGAAGGCGCACGTAGCTGGAGTGGCAAGGGGTGGGGGACGCTGAGAGGTGGGCAGAGAGGGGGGAGGGGCAGGGCTGGACCTGGCTGACTCTTGACGCCTGCAGCCGTGGGGAGCCACTGAGGGCTGCTGAAGCAGGAGTGAGGGAGGTCAGCAGAGGGCTTTGGCTGCAGGTGGAGAGGGCAAGATGCTGGTCTCTGGGGGACTGGCGAGGCCCGAGAGGACAGGGCTCAAAGGTGACCAGTTAGAGATTCAGGAAGGGGAAGAATCTGGAACGAAGTCCCGGGTTCTGGCTTTAGCAGCCTGGGCAGGGGATGCTCTGGCCCCCGGTTCAGGGCTCTCAGGAAGGGGAGGGAACGTGTTCTTTGGGAAGGGTGGCCTGCTCCTTGCGGGCCGGGTGGGTGTGCAGTGCCCCAGGGACATTTTTGGCCACTCGTGCTGGAGGCAGTTGATGTCAGGGCCCCAAAGTGCCGGAGAGCCGTCTGGGCTGGGGACGGAAGTTGGAGGGAACCTGGGAATCGGTGACAGCAGCAGACCCCTTAGGGTCACACTCAGGTGATTCGGTGACTTTCCTAACTCGGTGACTTTGGACAAACCACCTCCCTCCCAGGGCCTCTGTTTCTCCATCTGTAGCAAAGGGAGTTTGGATTAAGAATGCCCAGGTTGGAGTCTTGGTAATTCCAAAGCCTGGCACTTGCAGCTTCTGTGCTGGGTTTGAGTCTAAAGATCTAAGTGGGGCCCTCAGCCAGGCTGGCCCGGGTAGGGGTTGTCCTCTGGGAACAGATTATTATGAAGTTCCTAACTCAGGGCCCACAACACAGGCTTAGCCGGTGGTTCAGTTGTTACCCGTTAATTAGAATTCCCATTTTACCTTCATGCCCCCTCGTGTGGCTGTGGAGCCCACACAGCTAGTGGGTGGCCAAGCCAGAGCCAGCCAAACTCACATCTCTCTGGCTTCGAAGCCCCACCCTTCTTTCTCCCTGGCAGGGAACACCTGTCCTCGTGGATCCCCGCCTCGCCTCGTACTTGGCTGGCAACAGGCCTACGGCCCGTGGCTTTGCCCGCACGTCGTTCTGTGGGTGGGCGTGTGAGCAGTGACCCCGGCCGCCCAAGTTCACCCGGTGCCTGGTTTCCCGCACCCTTGGTAGGCATCTGCAGCGGGCCTCGGCAGGGCCTGAGTTTATCTCCAGAAGAGTGGGGCTTCCTCGTGCCCCCCTCGGAACACACGAGGCCGGGGTCTCCCCCGAGGGCGGCTGCCTGGGGGACGGAGATGGAGGGAGATGAGCTGCTGGACCACCTGCGTGTCAGCATCCTGCCCTGGGACGAGAGCATCCTGGAGACCCTGCCGCCCAGGCTCACCACAGGTGCCGGCAGCTCGGGTGGCGGGATGGCAGGCGGTGTCGTTTCCCGTGACAGCGACCCAGGGGGCTTCTTTTCTGTGTGTTGTGGAGGAAGGTGACCCGGCCCTGCAGGAGATGGAGAGGGCGGGGGGTGGGGGCCCCGCTCCTGGTGCAGGCCCATCACCCCCCTCGGGCACCTTGCTCAGTCTCTCTTCCCGTGGGGTCATGGCCAGAGGGAAGCTGACTCCAGCTCTTTTGAGTACCAGGCACACTGGATTTCCGGGGGCCACGGGGGTGGGTCTGTTGTTTCAGAACCGCTCTTTGCCTGCCCACCCGTCTCAAAGCCTTCTTTTTTGAGGATCCCCCGCCCCGGTGTTTCCCTGCCTCCCCACAATGTTGAATCTCCGTTGGGTGGTGATACTTTGTTTTTAAGGTTTTGTAATGTTTTTATTTATTTTTGAGACAGAGACAGAGCATGAGGGGGGGAAGGGCAGGGAGAGAGGGAGACACAGAACCCAAAGCAGGCTCCAGGCTCCGAGCTGTCAGCACAGACCCCGACGCGGGGCTCGAGCTCACAGACTGTGAGATCGTGACCTGAGCTGAAGTCGGACGCCCAACCGACTGAGCCACCCAGGTGCCCCAAGTGGTGATCTATTTTTATCACATCATCAACTATTAGGTGGACAGGAGTGCACGAGCCAGCTTCAGATCAGGCACTTGGGGAAATTCAAAGACAGAGGGGACATCATCCCTTGCCCCAAGGCACCAACACCCCTACTGTGATAACCGTGCAAGCCAGCAGCTGCCTGGGTTAATGTGATCTGAGGTGTCGTGAGGTCATTACAAAAGGGTGACAGCAGGTGGCTTAGTAGGTTAAGTGTCTGACTCTTGCTTTTGGCTCACGTTATTATCTTGTGGTTTCAGGAGTTCTGGGATCTGTGCCGGCAGCACGGAGCCTGCTTGGGATTCTCTCTCTCTCCGTCTCTCTCCCCCTCCCCCACCCGTACTGTTTCTGTGTCTCTCAAAATAAATAAACAAATTCAAACAAACAAAAACAAAAGGAGGGGAGGGGTAGCAGGCCAGGGGGTTCCAGGCAGAAGGAAGCAAAAGTTCATAAAGTCGATGGGGTATTTGGGAACTTTGTGTATCCCACCAAAACTAGCTATTGTTAAAAATGTTTTTAATGCTTATTTATTTTCGAGAGAGAGAGAGAGAGAGAGCGAGAGACAGACAGACAGACAAAGTATGAGCAGGGGAGGGGCAGAGAGAGGGGGAGACACAGAATCCGAAGCAGGCTCCGGGCTCCGAGCTGCCGGCACAGAGCCCGACGCGGGGCTCGAACTCATGAGCCGTGAGATCATGACCTGAGCCGAAGTCGGACGCTCAACCGACTGAGCCACCCAGGCGCCCCCGAAAATGGTTCTCGTTTAAAAGAGAGTTGTTCGTTGGGAACCCTTTATCCTGTGGGCTATCGAAGGGCTCTTCTGGGCTTACTCCTCGTTGGATCTCATTTGGGAATGCGTCTGATTCTTTGTACGCCAGGATTTGTGTATTTCACAGAAATTCCAAGCACTACCTGGACAGGTGGTTTGGTGTTCACACTGGTGGGAGGCACGCCTCCAAATTGTATTTTTCAGCTCTGAGTGAAGCAATTAAAAGCCGGCAGAGATACATGAGCAAGATTTGCAACTCCTTGCCAGTTAAGATCTTGTCCTTTGCGATGCTGCCTTGTACGTTGCCCGTGGAATCTGCCATTGCTCTGGTCCAGAGGTGAGCATTTTTGTGTGGCTTTGTGCCTTCCTCCCTGGTTGGGCGCAGATGGCGAGAATCCACGTGCGCGTCTTCACCCGTGGCCTGGCTCCTGGTAGAGCGGGATGGAGCTCCCTGTCTGTAAGGAGCACCCCGAAAGGTGCCTCACTTTTCTCGATGAAGAGCCCCCCTCTTTTCTCGATGCTTTTCTCACTTGCTCCCTCTTGTAGGTCTGCGCTTTTCATTTGGGGATTTTGTTCATGGTGTGTCGGGAGGGCATGAGGCAGACTCTTGAATTCAGGGTATTTGTTTCACGTCTGCTTTCTTCAGATTCGCGTTGGCGTTTACGGTCTTTTTAAGGGGGTTGGTCGGCATGGCCTTCCGTCCACCTTTTAGAGGCCAGACCACCCTTCAGAATCCAGCTCAGTCCTCTTGTCCTTGGTGAACCTGACCAGATCCCTTCCCCGCTCTACTGAATTAGCTGTCTGCTCCCCGACGCCTCTGCCCTGGGGTGGGGTCTGATCAGGCGTTTACAAAGCCCACCACACGGGTCCTTTTGGTGACCTGGGCGTCAGGGGTCGGGGGAGTCTGCTGGGCTCGAACACAACCCTGGGCTACCTTGGCTACGAGATTCTCTGCATAAGCTACAGCGGGCACCTTGCCCCAAGGGGAAAGCCTGGCAAACCAGGACCTTTTTCTTTTATTTCCACGTGTACCCCTTGAGCTTTCTGGAGCCCAGAAAGCAAGCCCAGAGTGACCTAACTTTGCTCTAGGGCTTTTACATCGGTTTGTCTCTGGTTGACCGTCCCTAATCCACCTTCTGGGATTGATCAGATTAGAATTAGAGGAGTGCCTCTGGCGGTTTACCTGGACAAAGGGCATGGTGGTAAGATACCCGCCTTCGGTTTTTGTTTTGTGTTTGTTTGGGCTTGTTTTCATGCTGATACATGTGTGTGTTTTGTGTCTGTGTCTTTCTTGGTTTTATCCCTGCAGACTGGTGACGTGGCTTCCAGATATTCCTGAGGACATCCGGTGGCTACAGTGGATCACCTCGCACGCGTGTTCTCAAGTGGTGAAGCATCTCTTCCCCACGCGCCAGGTAGATGATTTGGTTGTGGGTGTGTGGGTCTGGCAGGCACCCCTTTCATCTGGAAGTGGGGGTGTGTGTGCCTAGTCACGTAGATTCTCGTCGGACCTCAGACTTGCCGGTCAGAAGGAGGAGGCCCGGGGATGGCACGCGGTGCAGGCTGGTGGGTGAGCTGGTCTGTGTGAGGAAACTAATGGGCTCTGTTGTGCCCATGGGCGTCCAGTGGGAAGTGTCCAGGTGGCCGGGAGGGCCACAGGCTTAGAATCCCAGGATGGTGACATCACGGGGATGCCGTGGCTTTGGACACCACCACCCGGAGGCGCCCAGAGCGTGCACGGTGGGGCGCTCAGCTTTGGCTGGTGGTGTCCCTCCATCCTTGCCGAGACTGAAGACCTGAGTTAGCGTCCTTCATGTGTTTCGGACCCCAGGTACCGGCAAGCAGCCAGCGGCCTTCCCCGGGGAACATGAGGGCGTTTCTAGCCTCCTGGCTCCCTAGCGGACCTGCACACCTGTGGACGTCCAGTAGGGGCCAAGCCGCCCAGCAGCGTCACCCTCCTGTCCGGCCTGGCCTTTTGGGGCTGGGATTGGGCAAGACCCCTACTTCCCTACCCTCCGAGGGCAGACGAGTTTCTGAGTCATTTGAGGAGACAAGTTTAGGACGTCCTCTCATAGATGCTAGGCCTTTCTGATCTTTGCATGGGTACTTGCACGCTGGCGTCTAATGCTCCAGTGTCTGTGACGCGTGGGGTCCTGCCTCTGTGCCGAATTTACAGATTGTTGAAACCAAAAGCGATGTACTGCGTTTACAAAAAGCCAGGCTCAGGCTAAGCTACTTTAGGGTGTGTGTGTGGTGGTCGGGAGCATAAGGAAGTCTGATATGTAAGTTCTTGTGTCTGTTAGCTCATCTGGCTGGGAAATGGCAACGGGAAGCCCGGTGGGGAGGGGCATTGCCAACTCCGTCTTGTAGCCCTCCCAGTGCAGGGTTCCTCACACAGCCGGTGTCGTGACAGGTGGTGGGAGACTTGTGGCTGGGGGCTGGGCTGCCCGTTGTGCAGTCTTGGGGGCTGCAAGGAAGAGAAACGTGATCCCATCTCCCATAGAGGAGGTGGTCAGTGGGGGGGGGGGGGGGCGTGGGGGGGCAGCCTTCTCCAGGGAGGGCGCTGCTGGTCATGGCCATTGAAAGGCGATAACTGACTCATGTTTTGGAACACTTTTTTGCCCTAGCCTAAATATGTGATAAGAGTTTTGCATAAAATATACAGGAATCTTATTATGTGTTGCATTATAGGTTATGTGAACCAGTGAGGTATTAGCAAGCCTTAGGAAAAATCCGGTGCACAGACGGGCATCCCCGGCCCCCAGGCAGGAGCCCAGCACAACAGAAGGGGCTTGTGGTCCGTGCCCCTTTTTCCTCAATGGCCCCTTCCCGGTTCTGTACTCCCAGAGCCTCGACAGAGACAAAGAGACAGGGACCTACCTGCTCCCCAAGTGTGGTTTGTCAGCAAGGACAGAGTAATGTGACTCAAGGTGAAACGTGTTTTCATTTATGCATTCGAGTGGAACAGAAAAGACACTGATCGGCTCAAAATCCTCAGCATCGGCTCACAAAGCTGCAGCCGTCACCTATGCTGTGTAAGCGTGTTGCAGCTGAAGAACCAGCAGGTTCAGACAGAGCACTTCCTTGCAAACACATCCCCTTGAAAAGAGAATGTGGTTCTAGGAACAGCCTCTGGGTGAGCCTTGAGCTGCCATGAGACTGGGACCTCCCAGGCAGGCTCCTTGTGAACATTCGGGGCCACCGCCCGGCGCACAGAACCCTGCTCTGTGGCTCCTTGCTGGGTCCTTGTGTCTCCAGGATGTGGGCACCGAGGCTCCTGTTCCGAGAGTGCTTTGCCCCCTAAGTGAGGCAAGGGCTGGTGAGCGGTAGGTTCTCCCCGCCTCTTGAGCCCCAGAGCAAGGCACTGTCCCCCTTGCTGAGCTGGCCTGGGGGTAGGAGAGGCCGGGTCCACACCCACCTGGGCAATTTGGAGCATACCCTCACACCTTGCCCTGAGCCCCCGATTCTCAAGTTTCCCCGATCACCGCAACTGTTAACAGCTGGTAGAATGACATGCAACTTATTTTCTTACTACTTTCTGAAATGGTTCAACCTCCTGAAAATGAACACGTGTTTTATCATTTTTAGAAAATGTGTGCTAAGACAAAGAAGGATAATATTCTTTTAGAAATGGCCAAGGCTCCACTCACCACCTGTGCCTTAAATGCCACCCACTCGCACCCCCCACAGGCCCTCACCTCTCCGGCACTGCTGAGGGTTCTTCTCAGCGCGGAAACACATTCTGAAGTTCCTACCACCTTAGCAAACGAACCCCTTGCTCCTTATATGGTACATTTGTGCTCTGGAATTTTCCACTGTCAGGAATCATTACTGTGTAGTCTACTGACTGCCAGGGAGCCACAGTCTTTATTTGGGGAACAGATAATGAAACTTGGTGCAGAGCATGAACCTAGTCTTGGTTTAACCATGACAACAGCAACAACAACAAAAGGTGTGCATGTGGGTCTATGGAGAAAAGACTGAAAGCACATTCACCAGAAGCACTGATGGTAGTGATCATTACGCTGTTATCTGTAATCGTAGTTTATTTGCTGCACTTGTGTTTTGCAAATTTCTATGGTAAATACCTATCACTTCCACTGGAAAAGATCTCCTAATAAATGTGACGTTGAAACGTTTTCCGTCGTGTCTGCGTCCTTTCCCAGAAGCCCTGCTTTCGTTTGTCTTCCCTTGAGCCCCTTCAAATGCCCCCCCTCCCCCAGGTTTATGGCCCCGCCAGCCAGGTGGTCTCCACATGGACCCTATCCTAGACACTGGCCCAGACCCTCCCCTAGAGTCCCTCTCCTTCTGGGACCCCAGACTGTCCTGAGTGCTGGGCTGGTCCCCAAGGTTCAGCCTTGCCTGCTGTACTGAGAGTTCACAGCTGCATCTGGGGGCCTCACCTTGAGGAACCCCCCCCAGTCTCTGAGCCCACCTGGCCACCTCCACTGGCCACTCCTCGGCTACTCACCAGTATAACTCTCCGGTGCACAGCTGCCCTGTGCCTGTCAGATTCCAAGTCACCTGAGCTGGGCACCAGAGACTCCTTGAACCCCTTCTCCCCCGCCCCCTCCAGCTGGTCCCAATCTTGCCGGACTATGGAACCCAGCCTCTTGTCCTGAGCCTACTCACTGGAGCCCATGCCCGGCGGGTGCCGTGTGGGGCCACACGCTCCCGCGAAGCGCCAAGGCTCACCTCCCCTGACCTCGGGTGTAGCCTGGATCCAGGTCGGAGCCTGCTCCCCTCTGGCTGCCTGCCCGGATCCTAACAGTCGTGTTCCAAGCTAAGAAGTGAGTGACCTCTATGGGCATCTGTGGGAAGACCCAGTGTCCCTTCCTCATGACCTCTGAGATTTGAGGTTTCATTTTATTAAGGGAGCCAGTGTAGCCACTAAACTGCATTTCGACTACTCACGGGGCCAGATCTATCCTTCGTGAACCAAGTTTCTCAAAAGCTGGTGTCCTTGCGGGTATCACTAAGGGATTTGATCAGTTAGGTTGGTCTGGGTCAGGTGGCCTTTAACAAAGATTCCCCCAGAAGGTTGACTTCTTATACTGCATACCCATCAGACTTGGCTGGCCTAGCCCGAAACTGTCCCCCCATCTGGAGGGTCACTGATTGCAGCGACAGTGGGAAAGGAATACGGTGCTCAAACGTCGTCATCCAGAAGTGAGAACTATCCCTTTGGCCTTCAACCTGTTGACCAAAGCAAGTCACATGGATAGGGGCGGGGAAATGCTACTCTACCTTTTGCCTGATGGAACACTGTCACCGAGGGCCGAAGAGCCTCAAAAACCAGAACCCAAAGTCTCTATGACCCAATCAGTTCAGGAAACACCGGCTTCAAGAAAGTGAGATAGAGGTACTTTCTGCAGACTTCTCAGAGCCTTCAATATGTTAATGTGCATTCTGACTGTCAGACACGGTGTTTGAGGATAAAGCGGTCTTGTGTTCCTGATGTGGCTTCTGTCACTGTCACCGGTGCCTTGTACACAATAGGCTCTTGAATATTTGGCTCAGGACTCATTGCCGTCTGCAGGTCAACCTCATGGATTACCTTTGAGAAGACAATAATGGAGGAGAAAGTGCAGGAAGATGCAGTTTATCCAGTGTCTGCAGTGAGCCAGGCCCCACGCTTTAGCTCATCAAAGCCTCAGTATACTGCCATGCCTTACGAACTGCTATCATCCCCATTTTCCAGATGAGAAAACAGGAACCGGCAGAATGAATTCTGAGCAAGTGTCCAGCTTGTGTGACTTGTGCTTAAAGTCTGCTCCTAGATTAGCTTTGAAAATGTCCAAGCTTTCACACCTCCAATAGCCTCTTGAGTCCGAGCTGGGGTTCAGGAGATACCAATAGACTCACTTTGGCGGTCAGGGACAGGTTTCCTGAACCCCAGGAGCGGGGTGGGTGGGTGGGGGGGGGGGGGGGAGTGTAGATGGGTAGGTCAACCTGCAAGGGGTGCTGGGAGGTTAGGACTTGGCCCTGGCAGCGCTGGCTTGGGTTTCTTCCCAGGCAAGAAGGGGAATGTGGTCTCCAGGGCCCCTGGGGACTTGGGGTGCTATTTAAATGCAAGAGGGTGTCAGGAACTCTGGGAGGGGGCGGGGGGGGGAGAAGAAAAGGAGTTGAAATGATACTGTTATCAGAAGGGAGAGGACACATAATATGGTCCCTCTTCCCTCTTCCCCCATCCCATCACTCAGCTGTTTCTTCCTGCTTTCATCACTACACGTGGCTACTATTTACGACATGGTTTCGACGGAGGGGAGGGGGCTGCTTCCTCCACCGAGGGGCGAGGTGAAGCCCCGTGGCCATCCGGTTCTCCGCCCCTGGCCCGTGCCCGGGGGGGGGGGGGGGGAATCCCCGCTAGCATTTATGGGCTCGGTTGAATGGACGATGGTCGTGCACCCACGGCCCACCCAGAGCCTTGTGCTGTGCCGGGCGTTGTCACGCTCCGATTCCTATCCCGAGACGTGGTATGACCCTCCCCTTCCCTTTACCAAAGGGGGACAGCCCTCGGAGGCTTCCGCGAGTTAGGACCCGGGCGGCCGGCGGGAGGGGGGCAGGCGCCGAACCGGATCTGTGCTACCCCCCGAGGCCAAGGGAGGCGAGCCTCGGCGGTTCGCGGGAGCGTGGGGCGCGCACAGCATCCGCCGGGCCGGGGCGCCAGGAGGACTAAGGGAGGACCCTGGCTGAAGCCCCGGCGCACCCACCAGCGGGTTTGCTCTTTCCCGGGGGCGACTCCGGACTCCCGCTGCCTGGGATCCTCACTCGGACCCGCGCCCCACACGCCAGCAGCTACGCGGGCGTCTTTGGAGGCTCCGCGCTTGCGCAGTCTCCAGGCCGCGGGACTTCCCGGAGTCCGTGCGAACATCCGGGTCATGGGCTCCTAAGGGCCAATGAGCGGAAAGACCGTGAGCCGGGGGGCGGGTTATCATGGCTACCCCCAGTGCTCCCAGTCCGAGGGCTTGAAGGCGTCGTACCGACTGACGGCTCAGCCACCGCGGGCCCGCCCTCTGCCCTCGCCAGCCGTGCCGCGTTCGGGTCCGGGTAGCTCTGCGAGGCGGCGGCCGGAAAGGGAGCCATGGGGACAGTGCACGCCCGGGTAAGAGGCCCAGCGACCCGCGGGCCGCGTGACCTCTGGGCAGGCACCGCGGGGAGACGTTCTCGCCGCGGCGCCCGGGGTTCCTCCCAGTTGCGGGGGCGCCGGGGGCGGCGCGGCCTGCAGGCCGGGTGGAAGGAGGCCGCAAAGACCTCCGAGCAGGAGACCGGGCCCCAGAGGAGGGACGTGACTTGCCCCAGGTCGCTCAGCGAGGCAGTGGCCCCGAAGGGACTAGCGAGCTTTCCGTGGTGACCTGGAGCAGAGCAATAAGTCTTTCTCTGCACGACCTGACTTCTCTACCTTCAGCCGAGCCGGGTTACCGGTCGGCTTCCGCAGGCTCCCGCTCAGCCCCTGCCGGGGGCGCGGTGGACCCTAGAGCAAGTATCCTTTGAAGACCTCCGGCCCAGACCCGTCTAGAAGCCTGCCTTTCTCCTGCTTAACGGTGCAGAGACAGAACCTCTCCATGCTTTAGTTACCCCTTTTAAAGTGGAGGCGGGAATAGTACTTTCCAGTGTGTTGCGAGAATTGAGACACGATAGGTGAAGGTCCTTGGGTCCTTGGTGCGTCCTGCCTGCTGGCCAAACTGCTCTCCTTGGTCCTAATCTTAACTGAGGGCCAGAGAATGAGTACTTGGCCCAGGTCACACTTGTTAGAGCCTCAGAATGTTCCAAAAGTCAGACCTCCCAGCCTTCAACGTTACTTTTATCCTACGACACGGATTGTTTCACTTGTCCTGCTCAGAAGTTTCCCGTAGTTGGCCGTGAGCTTCCCCAAGTATTTCGCACAGGCCCCCTCGGCTTGGCCCTGGGAGTTGGACTTCACTCGGCCTCACAGATCACGCGTTCAAATGAAACACCGTGGCTGTGCTGACACACTCCTTGCCCTGTACCTGCTGTTCGGCGGCTCCTGGCTCACCCACCCCCACACTCGTTCCCCCCTCCCCCCCGCCCCGGGACACAGTCCCATCTTCTAGAGCTCACTTCAGGCCACTTGCTACATACACCTCCTCCTTATCTGGCCTCATTTGGACGCGCTGACTTCCTTGATCTTGCTCCTGTGCCGCCCGTTTGAGCGCTGTTTGGATTTTTGCCTTACCCTTTTCCAGTCTAAGTTTCTAGATGTTACAACAGGAGCCGCATCTGACTTGGTTTGCATCCCTCTCCAACAAAGCAAACGTTCCGCTCATTTATTACCGTAGCATTTACCGGTGGTCTGCTAGGTGCCTGGCATGGCTATAGGCGCTGGCGATTCAGAAAACAACGACAAAAATCTTTGCTTTTATTGAGCTCCTTTGACGCTAACGTTGCTGCTCCTTTGATTCATGTGTTGGCAAGAAATGTTCTTTGATTTGAACGGCACATGCCACCGGCCAGTGTTATTTGAACGTTTCGGTCAGGATTCGCAGCGAGAAGGCATTTTATGTTTGGCGGGTGGTGTTTACTATAAATATCAGTCTTGTTTTCTTATTTTTCTTATTTTTTAATATTTATTTTTGAGAGCGTGTGTGCCGTCCGCTTGGGGGAGGGGCAGAGAGAGAGAGAGAGAGAGAGAGAACAAGTGGGGGAGGGGCAGAGAGAGGGAGAGAGACAATTCCAGGTAAGTTCTGCTCTGTCAGTGCAGAACCTGATACGGGGCTCGTACTGACGAACCATGAGGTCATGACCTGGACCAGAGTCGGACACTCAACTGACTGGGCCACCCAGGTGCCTCCAAAGTTTGACATTCTTTTTTTTTTAATTTTTTTTTTTTAACGTTTATTTATTTTTGAGACAGAGAGAGACAGAGCATGAACAAGGGAGGGTCAGAGAGAGAGGGAGACACAGAATCAGAAGCAGGCTCCAGGCTCTGAGCCATCAGCCCAGAGCCCGACGCGGGGCTCGAACTCACGGACCGCGAGATTGTGACCCGGGGCCGAAGTCGGACGTCTAACCGACTTAGCCACCCAGGCGCCCCCAAAGTTTGACATTCTGATTAAAGGGTATAAATGGGAGTGGCAGATCTTTGGTAGACCATATTTCATGCTTTGAGATTTCAGGAACTGTAATGGAATTTTTTTTTTTTTTTTCGTAATGGACTATGCACCTTGTGCGTATTTGCTAAGCATTCAGATTGAATAGAGTGACTCCGTGCATATGTTCCTAACCATAGTATATACTCTGCACAGTTTGCACAAATTTAATATACTTTTTTGCACTGTGTAAACTTAAATACAGGAAGCATATTTGTGAAATGGTGTAGGTAAAAAGTTACTTTTTCAATTAGTTAACATTTTGAGAAATACAGTGATGATTCAGTTTTTTGAAATACTGCACAACAGGGGCACCTGGGTGGCTCAGCCGGTCAAACGTCTGACTTCAGCTCAGGTCATGATCTCCCGTCTCGTGAGTTCAAGCCCCGCGTGCTGTGCTGACAGCTCAGAGCCTGGAGCCTGCTTGGGATCCTGTGTCTCCCTCTCTCTCTGCCCCTCCTCCTATCTCTCTCTCTCTCTCTCTCTCTCTCTCCCCCTCCCTCAAGAATAAACATTAAAAAAAGTATCACACAACAAAAATGAAAAGATGACAATATGAAATAAATGATCTATTCTTTGTCCAGCGTGGTCTTCCCTTTTCACTCACGTAAATATCCCGCTTCAGCCGCTGTGAGGCAAGGGCTCGGTCTGTCTTGTTCACTGCTACATCCCCGGCTGTTAGCCCAGTGCTCAGCAGGCAGTAACACAGACTTCCAGAACCTAGAGGTGTCCCACTACGGGAAGGGCAGGTTCTGCCCCAAGAAGCCTGGCTCACATAGATGACATTTAAGGCAGATCGTTTTAGGGAGAAAGTTATTCTCCAAGGTGTGCGCAGACGTGCGCTTAAGGGTCAGGGGAGTGGTGGGGGTTGAACTTGGAGGAGCAGGTGTGGGCCTTCTGGTGGCGGTTCGTCACACACACTGTTAAGGAATCTCGTTGGATTCTCTATCTGCAGGCACTCTTGAGGGCCATCACAGTCTTTTAGAGCAGGAGTGGAAAAGAGGACATGCCAGGTCGTTACCTTTCCAGAGAACCTGTGACGTGCTGGAGGAAGGACGTACCGACGAGAGTCTGTCTTGTGCCTGGGAAAAGGGGATGGTGTCCCAGAGTCTCCGTTGCGGCACACACTGCAGAGTCCAACGCTTCTGTGCGCTTTGAAAGCACCTATTTGTAGAGAATTGGTGGAGCAAGGAGCAGCCAGATACTGGTTAGGACAGTGTTCCTCCAAATCTGCAAATTTGTGCATTTGCCCGGTGCCACACTGGCCCTGAATCCATACCCAGGAGGGCCTGGGAGTCCCCGTAGTTAGGCACGTCCCCATATTAAACATGTAATACCGTGTGTGTGTTCTCAAACATTCTATTGGATTATCATGGCCCCCTGGAAGTCCTATACCAGGCACAGCCTGTGCAGTTCTTACTTCGAAGTTGCTTTAATGCTTTTGAGACGATGTCAGTTCAGATTGCAGCAAGTGACTGCTTTCTGGCACATTTTACGAACATACGCAGCTCCTTTTAATGTGTGAATGAGACTTTCAGGGCGCAGAAAAATATGTTTTGGCAACTTGGTTTGTCAACGTACTTATCCTATCCTAGGCTGTATCCAATCTGGATGAAAAAAATTAGGGTAATTTCTATAACACCAAAACAATTTGTTTTATCTTTGATAAATGTGGCATCTTATTTTGAACTACTTTTTTCTTGAGATGGGCCTTAGGTACCCAGAACCGAACAGCCATAGTCGCATAGACCTCAGTTCATGACACAGTCATGAGTAATACACTGGCCACCAAGGGCTCACTGCCTATCCGGGGCTTGTACGTCAGCAGTATTTACATTTGCCTTGTTCTCCCCAGCCTCCACTCAACAGAGGGAAACACAGTACCGAGCTTTCTGGAACACCATCTAAAGACAAAACTCAAAAGACTAAAAAAAAAAAAAATTTTTTTTTAAGTTTATTTATTTATCTTGAGAGAGAACGAGAGGAGAGGGGCAGAGACAGAGAATCCCATGCAGGCTCTGCACCATCAGTGTGGAGCCAATGTGGGGCTCAAGCTCCTGAACTGTGAGATCGTGACCTGAGCCGAAAGCAAGAGTCAGGCACTTAGCTGACTGAGTCACCCAGACACCCCAGAGATTTTTGTGTTTTTGTGTAAGTTTATTTAACTGTGTCTTCTCCCTCCCTTTCAGAGTTTGGAGCCTCTTCCAGCCAATGGACCTGATTTCGGGGCATTAGGAGAAGAAGCTGAGTTTGTTGAGGTTGAACCTGAGGCTAAACAGGAGATTCTCGAAAACAAAGATGTGAGTTTTTGTTGAAGTGCTTGATGAAGTCACTGCCAGAGACATTGGCTTCCATAGACCCCAGGGAGACAGAGGATTAACCTGTCTCAGTGCCTTCATTGAAGAAGAGTTTATAGCCAACTGTTTTGGAAAGGCTGGTGATTTTTAGAAAAATAGCTTCTGGTTTTAGAGAAATAGTTTATTTATTTTATTTTATTTTTTTTTATATACTTTATTGTCAAATTGGTTTCCATACAATACGCAGTGTTCATCCCAACAGGTGCCCTCCTCAGTGCCCATCACCCACCTTCCCCTCTCCCCCACCCCCCATCAACCCTCAGTTTGTTCTCAGTATTTAAGAGTCTCTTATCGTTTGCCTCGCTCCCTCTCTGTAACTTTTTTTACCCCCTTCTCCTCCCCCATGGTCTTCTGTTAAGTTTCTCAAGATCCACATGTGAGTGAAAACATATGGTATCAGCCTTTCTCTGCCTGACTTATTTCACTTAGCATAATACCCTCCAGTTCCATCCACGTTGCTGCAAATGGCCAGATTTCATTCTTTCTCATTGCCAAGTAGCATTCCCTTGTATATATAAACCGTATCTTCTTTATCCATTCGTCAGTTGTTGGACATATAGGCTCTTTCCATAATTTGGCTGTTGTTGAAAGTGCTGCTATAAACATTGGGGTGCAAGTGCCCCTAGGCGTCATCATTCCTGTATCCCTTGGGTAAATTCTTAGCAGCTATTACTGGGTCACAGGGTAGTTCTATTTTTAATTTTTTGAGGAACCTCCACACTATTTTCCAGAGCAGCTGCACCAGTTTGCATTCTACCTGGGGAAGTTTAGACAGACATTTTTATATTTATGTTATTTAAAAAAACAAAACAAAAACCTAAGTATTTCAAGGACAGACCCAAATTATAATTAAGTTCATACTGTGTCCAGAAAAAAGAGTGAAACTTTTCCTAAACCTTGCTCCCTTTGAAATTTAAATCCAGCTGCAGAAGTGTAAGCACGTTTTCGGTGATTATATGATGAAGACCTTTTGCAATATTCTGATTACCCTCAGTTATGCATTTCCTTAGTATCCCCTATTATCTCTGCTTTGTTTCTCTGTTACTCATTGCCATGTACTAAACTGTAAACTTGTCTATTGTGAGCCCATTTAGAAGATAAGCTCTGTTGACTCAGGAATTTATGTCCTGTTCACTACTATATCCTCAGTGTTTAGAATAAGACCTGGCTTGTAGGTAATCGGTGCAGTGCACTGTCACTGAATAAATGAATTAAGTAAGCATCTACAGACAGGGAGGTAAGAGGCTCTGAGCCAGCATGTATCATGCTTCTTGAAATGCGCACAAGCACTCTAGCAAGATGCACAGTTATTAAGTTGGAGGTTGTAGCATCAGCGATCACCTGGCTACAGAGACCTTGTAAGTGTCAGTCACAGGAGGTAAACACCTGGCAAAAAATAGGTTCAGATAACCAGTTGTTCTAACAAGGCAGGAAAATAAATAAAGTCTGGAATGAAGAAGGGTGGATCATTAAACTTGAAAAAAAATCCTTGACTGACTTTTCAGACATTTGTCTCTAGCCTTGATCTCTTGCTGTGTCTCATACCTAATAATCAGTGTCCTTTTACAACTATGTGCAAAAGAATGAAACTGGACCACTTTCTTTCACCATACACAAAAAAGAAACTCAAAATGGATTAAAGACCTAAATGTGAGACCCGAAACCATAAAAATCCTAGAAGAGAACACAGGCAGTAATTTCTCTGACATCAGCAGTAGCAATTTTTTTCTAGATGGGTCCCCTGGGGCAAGGGAAGCAAAAGCAAAAATAAACAGTTGGGGCTACATCAAAATAAAAAGCTTCTGCACAGCAAAGGATACCATCAACAGGATGAAAAGAGAACCTATGGAATGGGAGTAGATATTTGCAAATAAAGGGTTAGTATCCAAAATGGACAAAGAACTTATATAACCGAACACCAAAGAGAGACAAATAATCCAATTAGAAAATGGGCAGAAGACATGAACAGACATCCAAGGAAGACATCCAGATGGCCAACAGACACATGAAAAGATGCTCCCCGTCACTCATCATCAGGGAAATGCACATCAAAACCACATTGTGATGTTATCTCACGTCTATCAGAATGCGTAGAATCACCCACAGAAGAAATAATAGGTGTGAGCAAGGATGTGGAGAAAAAGGAACCCTCATGCACTGTTGGTAGGAATGCAACTTGGTGCAGCGACTGTGGAAAACAGCATGGTGCTTCCTCAAAAAGTTAAAAACAGAACTAACCTATAATCTAGCAATTGCACTACTGGGTATTTACCTCCAAAACACAAAAACACCGATTCTAAGGGATACATGCACCCCTACATTTACTGCAGTATTATTTACAGTAGCCAAATTATGGAAGGAGCCCAAATGTCCGTCAACAGATGGACACACACACACACACACACACACACAAACACACACATACACACTGGAATATTACTCAGACAACAAGAATGAAACCTTGGCATTTACAAGGATGTGGACAGAACTAGAGAGTATAATCCTAAGTGAGGTAAGTCAGAGAGACAAATACCACATGATTTCACTTGTATGTGGAATTTGCAAAATGAACAAAAAGAGACAAACCAAGAAACAGGTTGGTTTTTTTTTTGTTTTTTTGTTTTTTTTTTGTTTTTTTGTTTTTTTGTTTTTTTTCAACATTTTTTATTTTATTTTTGGGACAGAGAGAGACAGAGCATGAACGGGGGAGGGGCAGAGAGAGAGGGAGACACAGAATCGGAAACAGGCTCCAGGCTCCGAGCCATCAGCCCAGAGCCTGACGCGGGGCTCGAACTCACGGACCGCGAGATCGTGACCTGGCTGAAGTCGGACGCTTAACCGACTGCGCCACCCAGGCGCCCCTGTTTTTTTTGTTTTTTAAGTTTGTTTATTTTTGACAGAGATGTGGGCAGGGGAGGGGTGGAGAGTCAGAGAGGCACAGAATCCGAAGCAGGCTCCAGGCTCTGAGCTGTCAGCACAGAGCCCGACGTGGGGCTCGAATCCACGGACCGCGAGATCGTGACCTGAGCCAAAGTGGGATGCTTCACCCACTGAGCCACCCAGGCGCCCCAAGAAACAGACTCTTAACCATGGAGAGCACACTGATGGTCACCAGAGGGGAAGTTGGTGGGGGGGGGGGGGGTGGGGATGTGTGGAAATAGGTGAAGGAGGCTAAGAGGACACTTACTGTGGGGAGCACAACATAATGTGTGGGAGTGTTGAATCACCACTATACATCTGAAACTCCTATAACACTGTATGTTATCTCCACTGCAATTGGAAAAAAACCAAAACGGCATTTAAAACAAAAAAATGACAATCAGTGTCCCTTTGTCACATTTAGGTGGTCGTTCAACACGTTCATTTTGATGGACTCGGAAGAACCAAAGATGATCTCATCATATGTGAAATTGGAGATGTTTTTAAGGCGAAAAACCTTATCGAGGCAAGTTCTCTCTGTTTGGCCCTGTTTCCCATTCCCTCCCGAGGAACCTCCACGTCTGTCTCAAACCACTGAGCTGCGCCCCAGCCTCTCTGCGCGTGACCTTGCCCCCCACCCTGAAGGGGAGCCTGGGTGCGCCCAGGCTGAGCCTCCCCAGTCCCCCCGAGCGCCTGCCGCAAACCTAATATGTGTTTGCACGCGCCCTCGTCTCTGGTCCCTCCTGCCCCAGAGGCTGGTCCGTCCCGTGTTCTTCGCCGCCCCCCAGTGTTGTCGTAGGCACCACGGCTGGCTCTCTCCCTGGCACCCTGCTCGGTGCTCCAGCGTGCTCCCACGTGTGGTGGGTGCTCCGCTGTTAGCCACTCCTGCTGTCACCTTGCGGCCTTGGCTCCGTTTATCCCCTGGTCTCTGTCCTGGATGTCAGCATCTCCGGTCCTCTCCCTGGAGGGCGCCTTCTGTCCTTCTTGGCCCTTGGAACCACATTGGACATGTCCGGGCAGAGTCCCCAGCAGCCTCCTCCAGGTGGCCCCTGTCAGTACCTGATGTGGGAAACTTGGGGTTCGGAGCTGTTGGCCAAGAGAGAATTCTTGAGATGTCGTGGGTGCAAAAAGGTGGTTTTATTAAAGCGTGGGGACAAGGACCCGTGGGCAGAAAGAGCTGCCCCAGGATTGTGAGGAGTGACTGGTTACGTACTGGGGGAGTTGGGGGGGTTTCCAAAAGGACTTTCAGATGCTAAAGAGGATTCCTAAGATACTGGAGGCCTGGCTGAGGTCAAGCTAAGGTGGCTTTTCCCTCCAGCAAAGCATTAACATTGAGACCTTAGGGAGCTCCTGGAGGAATGTTCTACTCTGCCTGCCTCAGGTGTTTGTCAGTGCGCTGCAGGTGGTAAGGAAATTTAGTTCTATCTACGTTTCCTTTTTGCCTTTGTTCCCCACATCAGTACCCAGCTGTTTGGCCTTTCTCACCTTAAGGAAATTGCTATTTAGGGGCGCCTGGGTGGCTCAGTCCGGTAAGCAACTTCAGCTCAGGTCATGATCTCACGGTCTGTGAGTTCAAGCCCCGCGTCGGGCCCTCTGCTGACCGCTCGGAGCCTGGAGCCTGCTTCGGATTCTGTGTCTCTCTCTCTCTGTGCCCCTCCCCTGCTCCTGGTCTGTCTCTCTCACTCTCAAAAATGAATAAATGTTAAAAAAAAAAAAAAAAAAAAAAGATTGCCGTTAAAAAAAAAAAAAAAAAAAAGACTAAAGTTGGGCTCTGCCCTGACAGCCTGGAGCCTGCTTAGGATTCTCTGTCTCCCACTCCGGCCCCCCTGACATGCATGTGCAATCTCAAAAATAAAGAGAGAAACATTAAAAACAGAGATTAAGGTAATACATAAGCACAGTGTGATGGTCCCCAGGGCATCGAGGTGAAAGGTAGGTATCCCCTCCCCCGCCGGCCCTGGCTCGCTCTGCAGAGGTAGCGGGGCTGGGGCTCCTGGTGCAGCCTTTCCGTGATAACCGCTTTGTTTCTGCACCTTTCATTTTTGACGCTGCATGGAGAGCTCTTTTGTGGAACTCATGCCCACCTGCCGGGTGAAATACCTGGTCGTCCTCCTCCAGTGCTTCGTCCGTCCCCTCACGCGTCCCGTCTCAGCGGGGCTCTCTTCTTGGTGGCTCGGCACCAAGCGCTAAACCTCCGTCCTGGCCACTGGAGGAAGACAGTCTCTTTTCCTTCTCTCACAGGTGATGCGCAAATCTCACGAAGCCCGGGAGAAATTGCTTCGCCTGGGAATATTTAGACAAGTGGATGTTTTGATCGACACATGTCAAGGTACCTACCTGTTGTTGGCCTGGTGTCTCTGATTTCCCCTCCCGCCCATCCCGCGGGATCGCGAAAGCTGTACGCGTGGCCGGACGTAGATTGCTCCTGGAGGTGTATCGAGCACATAGGTAGTTAGCCGTCCCAGGGGAGTAACTGGGTGACGGTGGAGAGTTTTATGTCAGGCTGAGGGAAGACCGGTGAACTTTGAACCTGTAGATGGTACAGGTGTTCTGAGAAGGATCGCGAGGAAGGGGGCCAGGCTTCGTTCGGGGTAGCCCGGCCCAGCAGGTGTCCGAATGGGCTCTTGGCAGACCGGTTCCGCCTACACGTGTGCTTTAAACGGGAGGGCGCCAGGAATCAAGATCTCGCTTTTTTCGTTTTTGCTCATTTGCTTGCTTGCCGTTTGACAACACTGTGCGAGCCTGTCGACCTAGTCAGCGTTTCTTCTTTGAGCGATGAGCACCTGCTTCGGGCAGGCCCCGTGCTGGGTACCAGGGTGAGTCCAGCGGCAGACCTTCCAGCCCGGTGGAGCAGGGCCGGGGCGGCCAGCTCCTCCGTGCCCTGGGGGAGAGCCCCGGGCGAGGCTCTGCCCTCCGCGCGTCCCGCTCCGTCCTCACCGGGACCTGGGCCCGGGGCTAGTGTCGTTGCAGGAAACGTGTTTCCAGATAAGGAAACCAGGGCTCAGAGAGGCTCAAGTCGCCCCAGTGACCCAAGTGGCCCTCGCTGCTACTCCAGAGTGCTCTCCTCCTGGCAGGTCTCGTTGGCAGCTTGTAGCCTTTGCGTTCTCCTGCCTGTCGTAAACGTGACGTGCATGTGGTCCATGGGGGCGCTTCCGTCGGGTTCTCCGCCCCGGCTGCCCGCTAGAATTACCCGGGAAGTTGTGAAAAAGAACGGTTAGGGCAGTGAACTGTTCTGCGTGGTTCTGTGGCGGGGGTGCTCGACATCAACCATCCGTCAGACCCTCTAGGATGTACAGCACCGAGAACGGACCGTGCAGATCTCCCTGTATTTCCTCCTGATGTCTCGCTATTGATGTGTGACTTGTGACAGACGTCCCACACCGATGCAAGATGATCGCAGACAGAAGTGTGTCGGGGTGGGGGTGGCTCTATGGGGACTCTCTATACTTTCTGCCTGGTTTTTCTATAAACCTAATGCCTCTCGCAACAGTGAAGTCTATTGATTTAAAGAAAAAAAAAAATGGTGCCAAGGCTGCACCCTGGCCTGTGTCTGAGGATCCAGGAGCCAGTGTTTAGGCAGCTCGCCACATGTGGCCGCTGCCCAGCCAGGGTGGCAGGGTGGGTCCTGCCCTTCTGTGAGCGGCCCCCAGGCCTTGCAGAGCTCGGCCCTGCTCCCTGGCACCCCGGGGCACATGGCGGGCACCGAGGCAGCTGCAGACTCTAATCACCCCGCAGGCACCGCACCCCTGGCTCCGCAAGAGGACGAGGACAGTTGCCTCTTAATTTGTGCTGAACTGCTTGGTCCTCCTTCGGGGTTGCCACAGTCCCTCTGGTCACAGGAATTCTGCATTTAATGTCAGTTGCACTGAGGCCCCACGTGTTTTCAAGGACCCCTCAGCAAATGCCCTCAGCAAATGACATGTGCTGAGACAAATCCTGCTTGTAGTTCCCTCCTTGTAGCAAAGTCTGACTGTTTTTGGTCTCTTCTGCCACAGGAGCCAGACACAGCTTTTCAGGTGTAGGAGCACATTGTGATTTTTGTGTCGGAGTGTTCTCAAACTTTAAGATAGAGGGTGTGTTTTCCGAAGATCGTAAAGCACACTGACTTCAGAAGGCTCTGTCTCCTTGTTAGCAGTGGGACCCAAGTGAAACCACGGGTTCTAGCTGCCCTACTGACCAGTATTTCTCATACGCTTAGGTGATGACGCCCTTCCAAACGGGTTGGACGTTACGTTTGAAGTAACCGAACTGCGGAGACTGACGGGCAGTTACAACACCATGGTTGGGAACAACGAAGGCAGTATGGTATGATGTACTTCCTCGCGGTGGAACTTTCACTTAGGAGCTTTGAAAGTGTGCCCGTTCTGAAAACTGAGGGTGGGTTTAAGACTCTGTCACACACCGCCGTCTCTGCGGGCTAACGCGTGGATTCTCAGCGATCTTCCTAGAATTGATCATAGTAGGTTGTAGTCTTTAATTTAATTATGCTTCCAGCTAGTTAACGTGCCGTGCTACCTTAGCGTGCGCACTCGAGGTAGCGATTCAGCAGCCCCACGCACCGGACCCCCAGTGCTCCTCACCTGCTTCACCCATCCCGACCGGAGTACGTTATAGATTGTTTGACGACGATAGTAACGTCAGTGGTTCATTAGGGACGATTTGGGGGGTGTTTGTGTTAAGTTTTCTAGTTCAAATTCTCCTGATTCCCTGGCTTCGCAGTTAGCAAGTGGGGCCTGTCTGTCGTCATCAGGCGTATGTGGGGAGCACATGCACTCAGCATGTTTGTTTTTTCTTTTTTAACGTTTATTTCTGAAGGAGAGACAGAACTTGAGCGGGGGAGGGGCAGAGAGAGAGACCCACACACACAGAATCTGAAGCAGGCTCCAGGCTCTGAGCCATTAGCACAGAGCCCGATGCAGGGCTCAGACCCACGAACCGCGAGATCATGGCCTGGGCTGAAGTCGGACGCTTCACCGACTGAGCCACCCAGGCGCCCCCAACAAAGGCGTGTTTTGATGAGTAAAAGCAATTCCAGATGAAAGGCAAGCCCTTCAGTCTGCATTTTTGTCCTGTGTTTAGGAGGGCCCCTTGGCAGAGTCCTTCTTAACAGCTGCCATTCCTCCCCTTTAAACCACCGCTGTCTTTCTGTTCCTCTTAGGTGCTTGGCCTCAAACTCCCTAATCTTCTAGGCCGTGCAGAAAAGGTGACTTTTCAGTTTTCCTACGGAACGAAAGAAACTTCGTATGGCCTGTCCTTCTTCAAACCACGGCCTGGAAACTTCGAAAGAAAGTAGGAAGCCAAATAGATCGTTGAGTACGGTGGCTTGGCTGGTTTAAGAGTTAAAGTAGAGGCCTTGGTTGCGAAAAGACACTTGACAGGATCGGCTGACGCTTCTGCCCTGTCACAGCGTGCCGTAGCTTTCCTCCTGAAGATGAACCCCAGAAGTGTATTTTTAAGTCTGTTGATTTAAACGTGTACAAGTTATAATCCCTGTTTCAGCTGTTAAAGCTCTGTCCCATTGTCTCCTAGTTTCTCTGTAAACTTGTATAAAGTCACCGGCCAGTTCCCTTGGAGCTCACTGCGGGAGACGGACAGAGGGGTGTCGGCCGAGTACAGCGTGAGTAACCTCCCGCCCTTCCCTTTCGTGCGCTTGCGTGGGAGACCAGGCGCCTGCGTAGCTGACTGCCAAAGTCAGCAAGTGGGGGCGGGCCAGGGGCGGGCAGGGGGCGGGCAGGCCTGGCAGCGGGCTGGCTCTCGCAGCGTGCGCGTCGCGGCCGGGGTCACCCTCTGTCCTTGGCCCTTTGCTGTCGGCTGCTTTCCCGGCCGGGCGCCTTGCCACGGGCCACGCTTGGACTGCCGGGGGTCAGAGAGTGGCCCGTCTCCGTCGTGGCTTCCCGTGGGGCCGTGTGCTCATCCTCCCGTGGATGTGCTGAGGCCGACAGCTTCTGAGAGGTGGCAAGGTCGCTTCAGGTTCCCGAGGGCCTCCCTCACTGGTTCGCCCTGAAGTGTGCTTCCAGCAGGATGTGGCGAAGTGCAGCAGGTGGCATTCCTGCCGTTGGACCACTTTTTGGCTTCCTGACGACCCTGCCCTCTTTCCCTTCCTTTTTACACTCGTGCCGCCTCCTCCCCTCCTGCTCGGGCTTCGGTTAGCGAGGAAAGACGGCACACGGTGCCGAGTAAAAGCAGTTCTCCAGGGGCGGCCTTCAGACCAGCAGCATGGCCTCGCCCGTGAGCTGCTTAGAAATGCAAGTTCCCGGGCCCGCCGGCCTGCCGTCACCCCCGGGGCTTGAGCGCTGCCGTGCCGCTCGGCCCTTGTCGGCACGGGGGACGCTGGCCACTCGGGCTCCTCAGCCTCGCAGACAGACCAGGGTCGGGGAAGCCCCCGGCACGGAGGCGGACCGGCGGCCACTGGCTCAGGACGCGACGTGAGCATTTGTAGCTCCGTTTTTTGATTCTCTGTGTGGCCACCTGCCCTGTGTGACAGGAGTAGCCCTCAGACACCTTCCCGCCCTGTGCAGGGTGGGGAAGGGCCCCCCCAACCCCGGCTGACGCTGCCCTCTCCGGAGGCCACCGGCAGTGTGCCAGGGACTGCAGGCTTTCTCCCCATCCTTCTCCTGTGTCCCCGCTTTATCCCCTCCCGCTGCCCTTCCTGCCCACCGTTCAAAATAACGCATCTTAGGTATTTAACTGGTTGGCCGTGTGACGACGCCTCCTCCTGAGGCCCCACTGGGGACGACTCCCCATGTGTGCTTACAGTTTCCCATTTGGAAGACCAGCCACACGGTCAAGTGGGATGGCGTGTGGCGGGAGCTGGGCTGCCTCTCGAGGGCGGCGTCCTTCGCCGTGCGGAAGGAAAGCGGGCACTCGCTGAAGTCCTCTCTTTCGGTAAGGGCTCCCCCGTCCCACTGCGATTCGCAGGCGTTGGGAGGGTAGTCTCCACGACACCGGGGACCGAGGAGGGCCGTGGGTTGGGCGGCTGGTGGCACCGCCCCTGTTACTGTGGGCACCGTCAGTGGTGCCGGCAGAGTTGTGCCTGAGAGCCAGTCCTGGGGTGTAGCCGGAAGCTGGCGGAGGTCACTCAGGTCAGGGTCAAGCTCCTTGAGAGGTCTGCCCCACCCTGCGGGCCCCCCCAGCTGTGAAATAGGGACGAGGTGGTGCTTTCCCAGAGGGATTTTCTGACGACGAAGTGACGTGATAGGGCGAGGGGTGCGGCCGGCAGCCCAGTCTGAGGTTGGTGCTCAGGAAGCGCTCCTTGTCGCCCGACGCGCCCACTCACAGCGAAATGCCCGATGCGCACGCGCGTCTCTTCCAGCACGCGATGGTCATCGACTCCCGGAATTCCTCCATCATGCCCAGGAGAGGTGCTTTGCTGAAAGTTAACCAGGTACCCTTCCTTCGCAGCGTGTGACCTGCTGGCCGGTGACCCGGGAGGGGAGAGAGCCCCACACGGGAGGCACATTCTCTATACGGCGCGCCTTCCTTTAATTATGGAGATTGTTCTAGAACGGCTGGAGGGGGTGTCGGCTCTGGACCCGTTCCCCGTAGTGCCGTGTCCTGCGTCCACAGACGGAGCGGGGGTGGGGTTCTGGCCTCGGGGCTGGGGTCACTTCCTAGGCCGGGAGGAGGGTTGTGAGTGGGTCGAATGGGTCCCTTGGCACTGGTTAGACACCTCAAGGCAGAGAGTATGGATGCCGGCCGGGTGGCACCCTGGTTGTCCGCCTGGCCTTCGGGATGAGAGGACCAGCGAGAAATCCGATTTTTTCTGGGACGGGCCGAACTGTACACGATGGGCGAGTTCTGTTTTCCAAACGCTGGTTGGGCGAAACGAGCCGGGCTGCTGGTCTTTCTCGCTCACGTACGGGAGTCACTGTGCAGCTGTTCACTAAGTTTGAGGCCTCTCCGTTTCTGACAGTCCCCCGGTACCTTCTAGAACAACTAGAATCAAGCTTCTAGGAGACAGACAGAAGCGATCTCTTGCCCGTTTAAAAATACAAAACAACAAAATTAAAGAGCCCTCGCGGTGACGTGGGGTCGAAGCCTGGGCCTAAGTCTGCCTGCTCCGTTTTGACCTGCGAATTCTTCTCCCACAGGAACTGGCTGGCTACACCGGAGGGGACGTGAGCTTCATCAAAGAAGATTTCGAGCTTCAGTTGAATAAACAGCTCATATTCGACTCAGTGAGTGTCCAGCTGGAACGGCCACCTGCATTTTTGTCCCCTGTTGTCGGGAGCTCAGGTCCGAGGTAGTGAAGGCGTGACCCGGACCACAAGCGCAGAACATTCGTGCTTGACCTTTTCAACCTAGCCAGGGTTGAGGAAACTCTGGGGAGAAGCGATCCTTTTTTTCTTTATAAGGAACCCGTCAGCCATTTTATGCGGGACCCAGGAGAGCAGCTTCCCCGTTTGTCGGCTCGGGGCCGTCGTGGGAACGTGTACGGAGGACAGAGGAATGTGCCTCCTTTCCCTCCTAAGGTCACTTCCGTAGAAATTCTGAGTCTTCACCTTATTTTGCTGAGTCTGCAGGGCTCTGGGCACTTCCAGGAGTTTCTTTTCTAGATCTTTAATCCAGTTTGGTCTGGTTTCTCCTGACTTGCTCAGGAATGGGGAGTAAGTGACTGGATTCTGACCGAGGCACAGGAGCCCCTGACGTGTTCTCCCGTCCTCCCAGAGCCCCGGGGACTGGGGACAGCTCTCTGTGCCCTGCCCCCCCTTCCCCTGACCTGTGCCCTTTGCTACCGTAAAACTCGGGGAGCCAGCGTGAATGAAATGATACACCAGTCTGTTTCTGAAGTCCCTTATCACTGCTCCCGGCCAGGCCTGGGCTCATCACTCCTTGAATTTCCTTCCTGCCTTTCCCCTGCTGCTGCTGGTCCGGTGGCCTCGCTGTTGTCCAGTTCAGTGAGCTGCTCTAGGTCCCCTCCCCGGGCCTCGCCACAGCCCGTGACATCGTCATCACTGGGTGCCGTCGTTTCAGTGGTCTCCCTCCATTTCCTCTTGGTGGAGTCCTGTCGTGGCCTGTCACACTCCCCCTGGATTCTCGGCGAGAGGTCCTACGCAGCCACGGTCCCTGGGGCGTCTCGTCCCGCCTGGGGCTGCAGCTCCGTCCTTGTGCCGTGCTCCCAGAGCTGGGCACAGTCCTCCCTCCCGCCCCCGGCATCATGTGCTGCCAGGCCTTTTGACTGTGTTCCTCCTCGCAGTCGCTTCAAATTCGGCGCATCTGAAACCAGCTCTTCCCTCCCTCCCAAATCTGTACCTGACCCGGGCTCCCGAGTCCACTGGCTCACACACCTGTCCGCCCAGCTGCCCTTGACTGCCCTGACCGCTCAGAGCCCTCGCCCTGAAGGCCACCAGGCGCCAGGTCCCGCCTCTTCTGGCCGCTCAGTGTCACTCAAATCCCATGCCGCTCTTTCCCGCCATGGCAGGGATGTCCTTTTCTGGGCAATGTCTGCTCCCCCTTCTCCTCCACACTGCAGACGTGCTGGTCTTTCTGAAATGCAAGCCGTGGGGTACTGCTGTCCTGCGTGAAGGGGGTGCTGTTGACGGGGCACGCAGTCTGTGGTCCCATCTCTGTCCCCGTCTCCCCGTGCTTTGGCTCTGCTAAACTTCCGTCCCGTCTCCCAGAAGGACGAGGGTCTTTCACGTCCAGGCACTCGTACCTTGTCTTCTGCTGGGGTCCCTTCTTTCTGCTGTTGGCTGGCCTCTCGTCCCAGCCTTGTTAACAGTTTGGCACAGGCTCACCTCCTGTAGGCCTCCTCTGACCCCCGGGCCAGGTCGGGGCTCCTGCTCGGTGGTCACAGCTCCTGTGCTTGTCTCTGGGTGTCACTCATCACCACCCCTCACCCACCATATCTGTATCGGCTGCCCAGCGCCGTCTGGACACCAGGAGTACCTCAGGAAGTGGAACGCGGCTCCTGCCCCCCACGTTCTAGTGAAGGGAGACCCACGAGCAGGTCCGTGTGCGTGTACACTTTAGCAGGCGGCGAGCGTTCTGAGGAATGAGACGACAGAGTAAAGAGAAAGCGGCCCCAAGTGGGTGCTGTCTTCTGTAAGATAGTCTGGGAAGGCATCCTGGGTGAGGCAGAGCAGAACCCAGGGCAGAGCAGGGGAGCCAGACGCAGGCTGTCTGGGCACGAGCTGGGTGGGGCCTGTTCCAGGATGAGCCGGGGTCTGCCGGGGCCACACGGGGGGAGGAGGAGGGAGAGCGCAGGGAGGACAGAGGTCGGACCAGGTGGCAGAGGGCTTTGGGCACCGCCGTGAAGGTGACACCGGTTTCCTCCGGGAGGGAGGCCCAGTTTGGTGTCACCGTCAGGGTGAACGGGCGCCCGTAGGAAGCGGGGAGCGCTGCTGGGGGCTCGAAGGGCCCGCTAGAGATCAGGACACATGGAAAGGCGCCGTCCCCTGGCCACGTGGGGCGTGTCTCCCACCTTGCTCAGCCTCGCCCCTCCTGGAATCAAAGCCCTGAAAGCCATGCCCTGCTGGGGCTTTGGGCTTGGGGTTTGCTTGTGTTCCTGTGTCTTCTTTGAAATTGGAAGTGGCAGGTTTTCAGAGTATCCACAGAAGACTGTCACCAAGCCAGATGTTCCTGGCGTGTAGCCCCCAGCGCAGAGCTCTGCACCTGCTCGTGGCCAGATCTTGGTGTGGTTTCCAGCCCAGGGGGCTCGTCGCCAGGAAGGGGCGCGGAAGAAAACGGCTGTGTGTCTGTGTTTCTGCAGGTGTTTTCCGCATCTCTCTGGGGCGGGATGTTGGTGCCCATTGGCGATAAGCCCTCAAGTATTGCCGACAGGTAAGGAGTAATGAGCGAGTGGGTATCTTGCACATGCTTGCCTTTGGCTCTTTTTGGTTGGTTTCTTAGAAGTGCTTTTAGAGAACCTTAACCATTTGGGAGAGGGAATATTTTAAATTTTATTTCAGTTTTTATGTTTAAGCTAACTTCAAAATATCCAACATACCTCATGCTGAATATGTTTTGCTTTTTGGATGGGGAGGGAGTTAACTCACTTCATAGTATTAAAAATCTTATATTCCTTTCTGAGCATGAGAGAATATAGTTCACGCGCGTTGCAGAAACGTAAAAATAGACATTTAAGGAAGTAAAAAAAAAATCCTGCTCGGTGATCAACAGAGTTAACATTTGGAATTATTTCCTTCCAGTCTGTTATTTGTGGACGTGTGCTTGTGTGTGCGTGTGTGCGTTCACGTGCACATTATGTTGTCAACATACTACAATTTGCATACGCCTTTGTGGTCTCTCTGCTTTTAATTGTTTTATATTTTGTTTTAAAGATTATTTATTTGTTAAATGTTTACCTTTGAGAGAGATGGAGAGACAGCGCATGAATGGGGGGAGGGCAGAGAGAGAGAGGGAGACCCAGAATCTGAAGCAGGCTCCAGGCTCCGAGCTGCCAGCACCTGGTTCCAACCCACGAACCATGAGATCATGACCTGAGCCGAAGTCGGACACTTAGCCGACTGAGCCACGCAGGTGCCCCTTAAAGATTTTAGTTTTGGGGCCCCTGGGTAGCCCAGTCAGTTGGGCGGCCGACTTCGGCTCAGGTCATGATCTCATGGTCTGTGGGTTCCAGCCCCACGTTGAGCTCCATGCTGACAGCTCAGAGCCTGGAGCCTGCTTCCGATTCTGTGTTTCCCTCTCTCTTCTCCTGCCCCCCACACCCTTGTGTTCTTTCTACCAAAAATAAGCAAACGTTAAAAAAAAAAAAAAAAGACTTTCATTTTTAAAAAAAATTTTTTTTTCAACATTTTTTATTTATTTTTGGGACAGAGAGAGACAGAGCATGAACAGGGGAGGGGCAGAGAGAGAGGGAGACACAGAATCGGAAACAGGCTCCAGGCTCCGAGCCATCAGCCCAGAGCCTGACGCGGGGCTCGAACTCACGGACCGCGAGATCGTGACCTGGCTGAAGTCGGACGCTTAACCGACTGCGCCACCCAGGTGCCCCAAGACTTTCATTTTAAGTAATGCCTACACCCAGCATGGGGCTCGAACTTACAACCCCAAGATCAAAAGTCGCATACTCCACTGACTGAGCCAAAACAGGTGCCCCTGTGTTCTCCCTGCTTTTTAAAAAGTTTTAAAGAAATTGTGGAGTAAACCATTCACCAAGTCATGAGAAATTGTTCGGAAGCTACATTTTAATGTTTCATTGTTTGCATCTAAGGAACCCTGTGAAGAATATGATTTTTTGTTTTATTTTTGAACAAAATGAAGTTTTGTTTTATTATTTTTTTAAATGTGTACTTATATTTGAGAGAGAGAGAGAGAGAGAGAGAGAGAGAGAGAGCAGGCAGGGGAGGGGCAGAGAGCTAGAGAGACACAGAATCCTAAGCAGGCTCCGGACTCTGAGCTGTCAGCACAGAGCCCGACACGGGGCTCGAACCTACGAACTAGGAGATCATGACCTGAGCCGAAGTCGGACAGTTAACCAACTGCACCCCCTAGGCGCCCCGAGAGTAACAATAATTCTATTTTGGTCTGTTTTCTTTTAGTATTATTTTTCGCTTTCTGTAAGTTGGGATTGTACTATTGTATAATTTTTGTCTTGCCTTTTTAAAAGTTAATGTCACACTGAGCACATAGGAGGTGGTTTTGAAACAGAGCTGTGACGTAATGAATTCTTATAGACAGTAGATAATTCCTTTATAACGGACAGTCCACCCTGTCCCTCGTCTCTATAGAGAGGTCTTTATTTGTGCCTCCCATCTCACTTGTATCCTCCAGAAGTTTGAGGTGTTTGTTTAGATTTTGGTTTAGATTTTTATGAAATGCCCCAGTACTCCTGTGCATCTTCCCAGTCCTTCAAAGTTTTGCCACGTGACAGTGTCGCTGATAATCCAGTAGCAGACGTGAGCCTCACTCGAGTGTTTTCTGCATTTCATTGTAGCTTGTAGGTTTTCCAACCCTGGTGACTTTCTTGTGCCATCTGCCGTTCTTTTTTTTTTTTTTTTTTAATTTTTTATTTTAACATTTATTTATTTTTGAGAGAGAGAGAGACAGGGCATGAGCGGGGGAGGGTCAGAGAGAGAGGGAGACACAGAGTCCGAAACAGGCTCCGGGCTCTGAGCTGTCACCCCAGAGCCCGACGCGGGGCTCCAACTCACGGACCGTGAGATCGTGACCTGAGCCGAGGTTGGATGCTTAACCGACTGAGCCACCCAGGCGCCCCTCGTGACATCTGCCATTCTGCTCTAGGTTTTACCTCGGAGGACCGACCAGTGTGCGTGGGTTCAGCATGCACAGCGTGGGGCCACAGAGTGAAGGTCAGTCTCTGCTCACGGTACCGCCGCGCCGAAATTAGGGTCACGTCGCATTTTTGAAAGCGTGCGCGCCAGACCCTTGAACAAAGCGGGCCCCCCCCCCCCCCCAGCCACGCAGGTGATCTGAGCATAATTTTGGACTTCCCGAAGACTCCACGACGAATGGCCTACCGGAGGCCTCACTGGTAACAGTCAGTCGTCACTTACTCTGCAGGTCGTGTGTCTCACATACTCTATCCTCACACTAAAGGAAGCTGCAGAAAAGAGAGGGTTGTGAAGGAAATCGTGAGGAGGAGGAAACACTTTTACAAAACTGTACCTAGCGAACATTTGTGTGTAAGTGCACTTGCCCGGCTCGCAGCATGTCGTTCAGGGGTCTGCTCTGTTCCGGTTCCCACAGCATCACACGCTCCCGTTTCCCCACGGCGCAATTCACACCTGACACGGCGTGTATCCCACGGCAGGCGCGGGCAGGTAATTGTTGAGGGAACTGCGGAAAAATGAGAAAATCTAAGGAAAAAAACGCTCCGCGCTGACCCGTGGTCCTGCTCCCCAGCCATGATACGCGTGAGCGTCCGTCGTCTGAACAAGCACCCCTTCGCACCGGTGTTCTGGTCCGTCCGCCCGCTGCATTCCAACCTGCTCCCCCCACCGCCCTCAGGGACGCGTGCGAGGAAGAGTTTTACAGGAACGAGTACTGCGTCGTTTTTAATAACCTTCGTCTTTTTTTTGTTCGTCTTACTAAACATACTGTAACTTTTCTAAATGAGTAGATTTTGTTTTTGGGAGCAGTTTGAGGTTCACAGAAAAGTTGGGCAGAAGGTACAGAGAGTTTCCACGTCCGTCCCCTAGCATCCTCGATGACCGGCGTCTCGCGTTAGTTTTCAAGTCCTCTCCGCGTTCAGCGTGGGGCTCGAACTCACAACCCCGAGGTCAAGTTGCCGTCGTAAGGCAGCACTGACGCATTCTCACTAAATCCCCCGTCCGCATTCGGGCTCCCACTGTGTGCTGTGGCGTCCCGTGGGTTCCGGCACACAGCCACTGTTACGGCGCCCTCCAGAGTTCCACCCTCCCCCGCCCCATGCCTGACGACCCCCGAGCCGCCTCCTGTCTCCACGGTTCGGCCTTTTCCAGAGGCTCGCGTAGTTGGAATCCTACAGTACGCGCCCCTTTCACACCGGCCTCCCCGAGGTTCTTCCGGGTCTCTTACGGCGCGTTTGCTCGTGTCCTTCTGCTGCTGAGCGGCGGTCCTTGCGTGTCTGCGCCGTCTCCGTTCGCGGGCAGGTTTTGTCTGGACATAAAACCACAGCCTTCGACTGACCTGGGGAAATAGCAGTTCGAGCGGTTGCTGGGTCGGAGGGGAACAGTGTGTTGCCTTCGTACGAGATTGCCAGACCGTCTTCCGAGAAGGCGGCACGGCGTTTGCACGCCCGCAAGCGGTGAGTCAGGGAGACAAGACTCTGATCGGTTTTCACGGCCGCACATCACATCCCGTTGCCATACTCTCATCTTCCCAGACCACGTCCCAAGCGTTGGACATTCAGGTCGTCTTTTTTCGCACGATTAGGAAACAGTGTATCTGTGAATAAGCTGAGTCTGTGCTCCTAAGTTTTACTCTATGATGTGAAGGTGTAGGTGTGGAATTGCTAGGTCAAGGATTTTGAATGTTTTAAAGCTTTGCTTTGCTCTCTGGAAAGCCCGTTTCAGCCACACTTGTGCCGCAGGGTGTGAGAATTCCTGTTTTCTAGAACCCTCTCCGACATCGACACTCTATCCGAGGTATTTCCGCACGTTACTAAAAACTTGAAAAACATCATTTAAACGGATGTGTGCTATTCCGTTACAAAGTATTGGGCCCTGATTTTCTGAACTGTTCTTTTAGTATCTTTGTTGTCTCCGTTCTATAGTGTGACAAATAATGGCTGCCCTGTGCCTAAATTTTTGGACAGAGTATACATTTCTTGTCACTTGTTTTTAGAGTAGTTTATTAGTGTGTCATTTTTTTTAAAGAGAAGTAACATATCAGGGGTAGTGTTATCCTTTTCATTACAAGGAAGTGACTCTATGGAAGTTTAGGAGTTTATCATGTGCCTGAAAATTAAAACACAATGACAGTCCACATGGTTCCCAATCAGCTAGACCATTGGGAAGAGTCTATGGGCAGGAACGTAAATTGTATAACTTTTAGTGAAAGTAGTTTGATATTTCATCGTCCGTATCAAGAGCCTAAAATGTGCGAGGACTGTTAATAATAACTCCAGACCGAGAACTAGAAACCAAATGCCCGTCGACCCTAGAGTGGGCGAGCAGTAGCGGTATCTTCACCCCGTGGACTACGACCCAGCGAGGAGGCTGAGTGAGCAAGAGCCCCTGACCGAATACGCAGGAATGAGCCTCAGAAATGTGCAAAGTCAGCAACAGCAAAGCCAGGCCCAGGGGAGGCGTCAGATGGGATTCGATCCACGTAAAGTTTAGAGACAGGCTGGAGCGATCTGTGCCTCGGACAGCAGGGGAGTGGTCGGCAAGGAGAGCCGAGCCTTCTGAGGGCTGCACACGCCTGTTTCCCAGTCTGGGTGTGTTCCCCGTGGGGAAACTGACCGAGCTGTGTGCTTAGGACGTGCGTACTTTGCTGTGTGCATACTATACTGAGAGACAGGGGTTTAAATGTGCGCGCAGGGGGCTCCACAGGTTAGTGTCCACCTGCGTCCAGAAATTAGACACCAATATGGCAGTAGACGGGAACAGGTGAGTGTGGTACGCAAATGATTATTCAGGCATTGAAATCACGTTTCCAACTATTAAACCAGCTTTTTAAAAGCAGGACTAAACTATACGTGTATGTATGTGATGACTCAACATTTCATTTTCTGAAGGATTCCTCACACTTCACTGGGTGAAAGACACCAGCATGTTAGCTGATTGAGTGTTTTAATAGTAGAGATGAAAAGACAGGGGCACCTGGGTGGCTCAGTCGGTTGAGCGTCCGACTTCGGCTCAGGTCGTGATCTTGCGGTTTGTGAGTTCGAGCCCCACATCTGGCTCACTGCTGTCGGCTTGCCAGTCAGTGCAGAGTCCGCTTCTATCCTCTGTCCCCCCCTCTCTGCCCCTCCCCTGCTTACGTTCTCTCAAAAATAAATAAGCATTAGAAAAAAGAAATGAAAAGATATTTCCCCTTGTCTCTACTTCCCTAGACTTACCAGATTTTCTGCAATGAGTGTATTACTTTTATGACCAGAATAAAATAGGTTGTTTAAAAGGTGGGCAGTTACTGGGAACTGGCGAACAAACACAGCTGACCTCCTGTTACTGGTCATTTTTGTTCCCTCTGGAAGGTCAGTACTAGAACAGGGACTGAGGAGACGGCTGGTCTTTGGATCAACAAGCAGGTTGTTCCTTGAGGTTGGTCTTGGAGACGGCCCAGTTTTCTTTTTCGTGATTCCGTCATTTTGTGTTAAAGAGTACTGAGCAAGACGCTCTACGAATAGTGTCTTGCAACAAAGTATAAACGTTCAGGGTTATTTTTGTTTTCTTGTTGCTTTAACATCATAGTCATTTATAGTTAAAAAGGACTGGATGGGAGCATTTTTTAGAAATAATACATTTATATCTCAGTGGATAGCCTTCAATTTTGGCAAAAGTAACCTCGGTCAAAAAGAAGCGAGCAAACCGTGGGTGGCTACGAACTGTCAGCCATAGGCCCCTGCCCTGCGCGTGTGGAGCTGGGCCTGCCGCTTCCCCGCACAGCGGGCACTGGGCGTGCTGGGCCTTCTGATGACGAGCACGGACGGCCGTTTCCCGACACCGCAGAGCCCCGTCCTGCGTGCTGGCCCGTGTTGTGCTCTTGAACCTGTGGCAGAGGAATCCACTTTCTTTGCCGGGCGGCCGCGATCCGGTAACCTAGCAGTCGCGGGAAAGGCGATTTCCGTGAGCTCTCTCGCCTCACCCCAAGTACTCTACAGATAGGATACATTTCTCATGTCGTCCTTTTCTAAACGACACTAGCATCGTTCTTCCAGTCCAAGCTTATAAAATAAACCAGGTGAGAAAGAAATGCACCAGGTGAGGCCAGCATGGAGCCCCTGGATGGCTCAGTGAGTTGAGCATCACGACTCCTGATTTTGGCCTGGGGTGTGGTCTCACAGTTTGTGGGATCAAGCCCCGAGTCAGGCTCTGCACCGACAGGTGCCGGCAGGGAGGCTGCTTGGGATTCCCGCTCTCCCTCCCTCTCCCTCCCTCTCTGCCCCTCCCCTGCTCTCGAGCGCACTCACTCTCTCAAAGTAAAGAAATAAACTTTAAAAAGAGGAAAATAAAAGAAACAAAGTGAGGTGGCCAGCACGGGGACTTGGCGAGCTTGCGCAGTGTGTGGCCTGCACACCCACACACCCACACACCCACACATACACACACACACACACACACCCCTCGCTCGTACAGCTTGTGGGGCTTCAATGTGATTCTGCACGCGTGAGCCTTTGTTTTCTCTGCACCTGTTCCTTGACTAGGAGACTACCTGGGCGGAGAAGCGTACTGGGCCGGCGGCCTGCACCTGTACACCCCCTTGCCTTTCCGGCCAGGCCAGGGCGGCTTCGGAGAACTCTTCCGAACACACTTCTTCCTCAACGCGGGGAATCTCTGCAATCTCAACTACGGTAAGGCCTGGGGGGCTCGCAGACCGCCGCGGCACCGTGGCCTTTGTGTTTAAAGCACGGCGCGCGTGGCCTCCGTGTTAGATTTCGTAGTCTTTACGTTTAGAGACGGCCTCGCCTTACAAAAACTCCTTACGACGCCTGAGTGGTGCTCAGAATAAAATTGGTGAATGGAACACAGGTGAAAAATCGTCATCAGAGGCTGTTCTGCAAAAATCTGCTTACACATTCACTCAGCAGACATTTCTGGAGCGCCTGCTCTGTGCTGGTCATTACGGCCACAGAGCTGAGCTGGGTTTGCTTCCTCCTCATGGGGCTCGGGGCGGAGGAGACTGAGGGCCAACGCATCCGGTTAGGGGGCTGTGAAGAGGTGTCTGGAGAGCTCCCTGGAAGACCAGGCCCTCAGATGGAGGCGTGGAGCAGGAGGTGTGCTGGTGGTCGGGGGCTGGGGAAATGCCCTTTCAGGCCAAGGGGACAGTATGTGCTGGGCCCGGAGAATTGCTGCCGGGGCAGTGAGAGGAAGTATGCTCCCAAGCCCTCTCTTGATTTCAGTCCTAGACCCACTTTCATGTGTTCTCCTTGAATAGCTAGGCCACATGGCAGGGAAGAGAGCCAGGGCCTGTCTGAGGACAGCTCACGTGAGGTCACATCCTCTTTCCTCTTTCCTCTTTCCTCTTTCCTCTTTCCTCTTTCCAGGGGAGGGCCCCAAGGCTCACATTCGTAAGCTGGCTGAGTGCATCCGCTGGTCCTACGGTGCCGGGATCGTCCTCAGGCTCGGCAACATCGCCCGGCTGGAACTTAATTATTGTGTCCCCATGGGCGTGCAGAAGGGGGACAGGTAAGTGCTCAGAGTTCTTCCCCGCGGTTACGTTGTTGTACCGGCTAGTAATCTTGTTTTGGTTTGCACCTGGTTAATCATTTTGTCCGTGGCCTTTAAGAGTCAAGATTATTAGTAGAAAATTGCTGAATAGCTAGCAAAACAATGAAAATAGGGGCGCCTGGGGGCTCAGTCGGTTGGGCGTCTGACTTCGGCTCAGGTCATGATCTTGCGGTCCGTGAGTTCGAGCCCCGCGTCGGGCCCTGTGCTGACAGCTCAGAGCCTGGAGCCTGTTTCAGATTCTGTGTCTCTTTCTCTCTCTCTCTGCTGTCCCCTGCTCATGCTTGCTCTCTCTGTCTCTTTCTCTGTCTCTCAAAAATAAATAAACTTTAAAAAAATAAAAAAAAAAAAAGAATGAAAAAATATTTTTCTCCATGGTGTTTTCCTCCATCCAGTCTGGAGGAAAAATGTGACGTGTTCCCATCCCCCTTCTCACCCTGTTTGCACGCACTGTTACCAAATAATGAGGGCTCCTCCGTGGGTCCGGGTCTGGCTGGAGGAGTTGGTGAGGCATTATTGATCCTGCTTGTTAAAATGGAATGAGGTGTTTCTGGTGCGTGACTTTGCAGGCCAGGAACTCAGCACCGGAGTGGACAAGGCTTTGTTCCTGGCCACGGGGGACTCGTTCTCCAGAGCCTTCTCTTGGGAGCAGAGGAACCCGCCGTCTTGACCTTTCTCCACCAGCCCCCTTACCAAGCGAGATCTGTTCAGTATCACGTGGTTGCCTGTGGCCTGAGGTCATTTACGGTTACACAGCTCAATTCCATTTCTTGGTTTATATGGTATCCACTATATACGTTTTAAGAAGTCCAGAAGTATTGTCCTGGTCTGCGTTGCATCAGGCTACTTCGACAGAATGTCACAGAGGGTAGGGCTTAAACAGCAGATACTTACGTCTTGCGCTTCTGGAGGCTGGGAAGCCCGAGAGCAGGGTACTGGCCACTTCCGTCCCGGTGAGAGCCCTCTTCCTGGCCAGTAGACAGAGAGAGCACACCAGCCCTGTGAGGCCTCTTCTTACACAGACACTAATCCCACTATGGGGAACCGTCCTTCATCACCTCATCTAAACCCAGTTACCCCCCAAAGACCTTCCCTCCAGATCATCTCACGGTTAGGGCTTTAACATAGCAATTTGGGGGGGACATAAACATTCTGCCCAAAACGGTGTTTATACTGTCTCTCGTCATTTTCATGTTTATACTTCAGTACCGTAGGCTGTATTTTTCTCTTCTCTGTGTTCTTTCCGCACTTTCGTGGCCACCGAGTGGTGGTGCTGTCTGAGTCATAGCCCGAGTCTCCAGCGTGACGTTGGCAGTTTGTCCTGACTTAAGGAAAGACTACTGGCTTTCCTCCCACTGTCTTCTACTTCGATGTGGTCAGTGGTGGTGCTTTTTAAAGGGTCGCCGCGTCGCCAGGTTTTGAGAAAGGACTCCTTCTCAGGGTGCCTGGGCAGCTCAGCTGGTTTGAGGGTCCCGAGTTGTGACCTCCGCTCGGGTCTCAATCCTGTGGTTCGTGAGATCGAGCCCCGCATCGGGCTCTGTGCTGACAGTACAGAGCCTACTTGGGATTCTCTCCTCTCCCTCTGTCTCTGCCCCTCCCCCACTCACATGCGCGTGCATGTGCTCTCAAAATAAATTAAAAAAAAAAAAACATAAAAAAAGAAAGCACTAGCTGTTAGGTGCAGTTCAGGACCTGTTGTCCGGGTCCCGTACAGTTATCTGCTCCTCAGGCTCTAACAGGGAGGCTGATTCTGGCTGCAGGGCCGCCCTGGCTCCCAGTGACGTTAGCGCCCTTCCTTCCGGTGCCCCCTGCAGACAGCAGCCGCCCAGATGACTCACCTCCACCCCGTGTTTGTGCGGGAGCCCCGCTGTCCAGGCTCGGTGGTTCTGTGGCTGTGTGACCCAGGGTGAGGGACTTAGCCTCTCTGGTCTCAGTTTTCCTGCCCAGAGAATGGGCGCTGGTGACCTTGCCCGGATGAATGAATGTGCGGGAGGCACTTGGAGCAGTGTTCAGCGTGCTGTGAGTAAATGCTGCTTATCGCTCACGTTGGGCCTCGTGGACTCGCTGTGGCCCTTTGCACGCAGGAAGCAAAGCGTGTTCCCTTCAGAGACATCTTCCCTCCACCTACGCACTGGTCGTGTCTGAGGTGCTGTCGATGGGATTTGCTTTCCCGATTTCAGAGATAATGAAATGTGAAAACGGGAATTTTTCTCCTAGAGCAAGGTTTTCACATTCGGTAACTTTCTAGCAGCTTCCATACCTTTACAGTCTCGGGTAAATGAGCCTGGTCTTACAGGCTGCTTTCTGCAAAGCCTTCTTCCCGCCACAGGTGCGAATGTGGGTCTCCCTGGCTTAACCACCAGGTGCTAACTGGGAGCACCAGCCGTGCAGGTGTCGAGGCCACGCCAACACCAGGATGAGGTCGGATGTGGGTGCTAAGGCCCCCTGAGCCCGCGCTTCTCAAAGTGTCATGTGCCTCCGTCTGGGGTGGCCCTGGCACTGCATCCCTGACGCGCTGTCTTGGTGTGGCCGTTGCTTGCGGACCGGCCGCGCCGAGGGAGACCCGCTCTGTGTCTTCCGAGAGCCACGAGAACGTTTGCGGAGGGAAGGCGATCATTCGTATTTTTTGAACGCTTACCTTGCACGAGATGCCGCGCGAAGCCCCTGTCTTGTTATAGAAGCCTCTCGACAGCTCTGTGCGGAGGAGGGTGTTAGCCCTGCTGACACTCAAGGACGGCCAGCCTCGGCGGGGCCGGCAGTGGTCCGCAGCAGAAGCGGGGGCCAGAACTTGTGTCTTTTCCTCTGCACCGAAACCACGTGAGCACGGACCGCCCCCCACCCCCCCCCAGTCCTCTGAGAGACCAGATGTGGTCTCATCCCCACACTGGCTTTTCTGCACCTCGAGTATTTTTTTTTTTAATGTTTATTTATTTTTGAGAGAGAGCGAGAGAGCGCATAAGCAGGGGAGGGGCAGAGAGAGAGGGAGACAGGATCCAAAGCAGGCTCCAGCCTCTGGCCTGTCAGCACAGAGCCCAACGCCAGGCTCGAACCCATGAACCGTGAGATGATGACCTGAACCGAAGTTGGACGCGTAGCCGACTGAACCACCCAGGCGCCCCTCTGCTCCTCGTGTACTAACCATGGAAGGAGAAAAATCACCTCTTCCTCACTCGTCTTCTTGGAAGATCTTCTTATTCAAACTCAAATTCTGTAGTTTTTCATGTCAGAGATTATATAGCTTGTTTCCATGACACTCAGTGTGTATTAATTGTGCTAATGTTAGTGCGAATTATGTCAGTGCACACGTTCTAACTGCTTTGTATTAGAAAGAAGTGCACGTGGGCTTTCGGCTGTAGCTACACCATCTGTGTCACCAAGTGACCATCGGCCGCCCAGAACTGACCGCTCCTCGGCCAGTTTTGAGATGGCAGGAGATGTGTGCCTTGTCTCGCCCCGGCCTCCTCGTGACTTGGGACCAGTGCCTGGGGCTGTGGGGCCTCCTGTCCTTCAGCTCAGCCCTCCCGCTGCCGTTCAAGGCCACTGGATGTCGCTGTGCTCCCAGGATCCGTAACCCGGCTCCGGAGCCGCCCCCAGGCTTTCCTCCACTCACAGAATCTTCACAGAGAATGCTTCCGCTCACCTTTCAGCTTTGCCTCTCTCTGAGTCGGAAAATCTGTTTCAGACACAAATCTCAAGTGTGGTTTCTTCTGGGAGGAAGAGGCATGCTGTGCATATGGCATTTAAAGACCCAAACATAAGGAAACCGCCCTCCCCGCCCGGCTCTGCTCTGTGGCCCCCGATCGTGGCGGTTGCAGCAGGTGCTGCAGTGTCCCCTACGCAGGCTCAGCCTGGCACCCGGGGTCGTGGGACCCGCTTTTACCCCACGTGTGGCTTTGTTGTGACGTTTTATCCAGCTGGGCGTTTTGTGAAGCTTGAGTGATATCGTCACAGTTTAATCTTCGTTTCTGAAGTTAGGCAGTCGCAGGACAGGGATGATGTGTGTGTGTGTGTGTGTGTGTGTGTGAATCACCTGTAGGTTTCCCCCCACTCTTCACGCAGACTATAATTAGCATTTCAGGCCTTTACACAAACGGAAACAGCTTAGAAACGTTGGCTGCGTTTCATACCGGGGGGGACTTGTAACAGGCACACTTGTCTGAGACCTACCTGTGTTCTGTGGCTCCGGTCTCCCTGAGTGCGGCCCCCAGAGACTCGGAGATGAACATGGGGGGGGCTCCTGAGACAGACATGCACCGCGAGGAGGAGGAAGAGGCTCCTTCCACCTGGGGAGGGTGTCCGAGGGCTTCCTGGGGGAAGTGGTTTCCGGGATGAAGCTTTCTGACACGGACAGCTGGGGACTCGCAGGGGAGGGCACTCCAGACCGCAGAGCAGCCCGAGCCCAGGTGTGCAAGCGCGAAGTGCCAGGGGCACCAGGACTGTCCTCGTGTAGGCGCGGGAGGGAGGTTCGGGCAGCCCCTGGGCCCGGTCGCTCTAGTCTCACATCCTCTCTCTCCTGTTCACTTTGGGCGCACACGCGAGGGCTTCGAGTTCCAGCCCTCGTCTGCCTGGTTCGCCACCACCTTCCCCGTGTCTCGGCTGGCACCTGCTGTTCCCGTGTGACCGCTGGGGTCTGTGCCTGTCCCCCGGCGTGACCTTCATCGAGACCCCGTGGCGGCCCTCACGGTGCTGAGTTGGAGGCGGGCAGGGTGCAGGCAGGGTCGTCTACGGTGGCACTGGAGGGCACGCGGCCGGGCCCGTTCGCAGCCCCGGGGTGGGAAGGGGCCCTGGGGAGATTCGGAGGACCTCCTTCTGAGGTGGACACATGACGGGAAGGTACGTGTGGCCTCTTGTAACCCTGCGACGCTGTCGTGTTCGTGGGGGGAGGTTTTCTCTGTTGCGCCGGGACGGGCTCCAAACGCAGTACTAGTGAATGAGCCTTTGCTTGTGCCCGAAAGCCGGGGCTTGACGGACTTGTAGCTTATTTTCAGGCGTCTGAGGAGTGAGTGCAGGCAGGGACGGCTTTCACGGACCCCAGGGTGTAAAATACAAAACAAATCACTTAGGTTCGAGCAGAACTAACTCATAAACGCAGCCCTGGTTGGGGCTGTAGATCTTCGCGTTTCTAAGGACATTGGTGCGGTTTACCGTAGACCACAGGGGCCCCCGTCCCTTCTGGCTGGAGCACCCCTGCGGATGCAGTTGGCCCGCGAGCAGGGGTGCCGCAGGGGCCCCAGCGATGGCGACGGGCCCGCCTCGAACCTCTCACGGGTTGGGTGTCCTGTTCCCTCACTCGCAGGTTGAAGAAGAAAAACTTCCTGCTGGTTTTCATACGCCATAAACCCCGAGGTTGGGCAAGGGCACAGGTGTTATGATGATAAAAATGACAACTTTTCCTCAGAACAGAGGAGCCACCCTCATTGCCCGTCTTCTGGGAATTGTCCACAACTTGTGAAAACGCCGTGTCCCGCGAATGCGCTGTCAGCGGCCATTTGGGCTCAGAAAACCGTTTTTCCTCGAAGCTTCCGCTTCCTGGCGTTGACGTCCCCGGGCCAGGCCCCTCTGCCCGTGTCCAGCGGGAGTCCAGCCCCTCGGCACGGCCTCCAGGTGGGCAGTGCCGCGGGGCCGGCCCGGCTCTGGCCTCTGCACCACGACCAGCCCTGTGCCAGCGTGGGGTCCGCCGCACGGGTGCCGGGTCTCCTCCCCTAGGTGTGGCCGGGCCGCGACCCTGCCTTTGTGCAGACAGGAGGCCCCGCGGCTCGGGCCCTCTGGGCTCAGACAGCACGGCCCGCAGGTGCCCCTGTGTCTGGGCACAGGGTCCCGCTCTCCTCCTGCTGAGAATGGGGCCTCGCGCATCCTGTCGCTTATCTGAAAATGGGCCCCTCGTGGAGTAAAACCCACAGAATAAAACCTGTGGAGCGTCAGCCTGTCGTCAGCATTGTCGCCAGGGCGACTCCTTTGCACCTTTTCCTGGGTCAGGAGCAGGTTCTCCCTGTGGGGCTGGGACTCTGCCACGGCTGTTGGCCCCCGGAATCCTTCTAGAGCCCGGGCGGCCCAAATTCCGCCGGCTTCCCATCCCCCTCATTTCTTCTGCACTGTCTCCCTCCGCCAGCCTCCCCGCTCTGCCTCCTCCTGGCCTCCCCGACCCCACTGAGGGCTGTGCTTTGTCCCCAGCCACCTCTGTGGCTTCCAGGCAGGTCACCTCTCTTGTCACCGCTCTGCTCCGCATAGCCAGCCTCTCACAACTCGCTGCTTGCCCAGCAGCCTTAGAAATAAACCCAAAGCTGTTGTTTTTCCCTCGGGGGTTTTCTTATTGTAAACATTTCTCTCCTAGGTCCTTCTTTGCTTTTTGCCTTCTTTGCTTTTTGACTGGAGGACATGAAGGGCACGAAGGAGGGATCTGTGCCCGCTCATCTTAACCATTTGTTTGCCCTCCAAAGGCTGGTTCTTAAGCCAGCAGAGGAGGAAGCCGCAGGGCTGGGGGGGTGGGGCCCCCAGGAGAGGGGCCAGTCCGCCGATGGTTCTGGAAGGCCAGTGCCCGTTTGTGGTCTCATGATGCCGGGGGCGTGAGCAGAGCAGCCACGGTGTTGACTTTCTGCCCTTTGCTCTTTTAGGATATGCGACGGCGTGCAGTTTGGTGCCGGGATCAGGTTCCTGTAAGCTGACCGCGTCCTCTAGACCCCGCAGGAGAAGCCCTGGGACTCGGTGGCAGTGAGTCACTTTCCGAGCAGACGCGTCGAGCCACTCTTTGCCATCCTTGTGGGAAAGCACGTCAATAAATTTTAAAGACGAATACTCAGCAGCATCGTGGACATGGTTTACTTTCCCAACCTCTGTGTCCCACGCTGGCTTTTCCCAAGGACCACGTGGAAGGGACGGGGCTTTTAAAATGGCCACGTGTTTTTCCACGGGGACCGCCCCCACAGAAGGTCCCGTCAGGCAGCCTCCCGATTGCTTTCCCTCGCAGGCTCCTCGAGCCTCCGTGTCTGGTTCCCTTATACCGGAAAGTACTGGGCAGAGCCCCAGGGACGCCCGGGCTGCTGGCGGAGGGCGTGTGGGTGGGGTGCGGGTGATGCCGAAGGGGGACCGCTCTGGTGGCCGCTGCAGTCACAGTTCTGGGTGTCGGAGCCCCTTAAGCGCATGTGGGTGGCGTGGAAGAATCACGTGTAACGCTGGGGACACTGAGGCAGAGGGGAAGCATGTGTTCTTCAGGGGTAATAGTGTTAATAAGACAAGTCTCCCAGCTCCCGGAGCTGCTCTAACGAGTTACCGCAAACACAACCCAGTCACTGGAGGTCGGAATTCCTGGATGGGCCTTATGAAACCAGTGTTAGCCTGACTGCGTTCCTTCTGGAGGCTCCAGGGGAGAGTCCGCTTCCTGGCCTTCTGGCCTCCTCGGCTGATGGCCGTGTCCTGTGTTTTCAAAGCTCACCACCCGGCATCTGCCCGTGTCCCCCTGCTGCTTGCCTTCTGGTGCTTTCTCAGACCCCCGTGAGTACGTCGGGCCCCTCTGGACGGCCCGGCTGCTCTCTTCATGTAAGATCAGCCAGCTCGGGTCTGTCTGTGACCTGAATTCCCCCTGGTCGTGTTCTGGGACAGTCACAGGTTCCCGGGATGAGAACACAGGCATCTTTGGGGGGCCCTTATTCTTCTGAACACACCTCGTATCTGTCAAAGTCACATTTCCAGGATATACATAGTTGGTCACGTGAAAAAAAAAAGTGTTTTTGAAAGTTAAACCTCTCTGAATTCTCCCTGTGGAAGAAATGTCGGGGCTGGAGACGGTGCCCGGTAGCATTTTACTCTCTCTCGCAGCTGGGGCTGAGTGCCTTCACTTCCAGGCCTCCCTGTGATTTGTTCGTGTCTTTGCCCAGTGAGCTTGGCTGTCGGGAGCAGCTTGGGACCACGGCCCTCGAGCCCACCAAGCACGGTCTCCCCTGCCCCCCGCCCTGCCATTGCCTGTGTGGCCTACAGGGATGGTGCAGAGAATACGTAAGAAGCATAACAGTTGGACCGTTCTGATTAGTTGGGAGCCTGGGGAAGTACACGTTTTCCCCTGAGTTGTCTCATCATCTACAGTCTCGCATTTACGCCTTTGGCAAAAGATAAGAGGCCCCTGTGATAACACTGCCACGTTCAGAGTGTAAGTTAAGAACAGAAAGACCCGAGTATTTGTCTCAGACACCGTGACCTTTGAGAATCCGTCTACTACGCCAACGGAGAACTGGAAGGAGAAGTCGTTTTTGAAAGGCTACGTGTCTCGTCAAGCCCTGCCCGGGTCACTGGCACCAGCTCCTTCATTAAAGCGCACCCACCGGGTCCAGCCGCCCCAGTGAGCTCAGGGCGCGTGCCATCTGCCGCCGAGGGGCCCGGCGGCCGCTTGGCAAGCAGATGTGAAAACGGGGGCGGCGGCGGGTGGAAATCAGACGTCCGCTCGTTCTCAGGCGGAATCGGGTGGGCAGACGGGAGCCACACTCCACACGGCGCTCCCCGTGGAAGACCAGAAACCAGGCGAGTTTCGTCGTGGAAAGTAATCTCCCATCACCGCTATCTGAGGGCATCGCATGTGACGGGAGGGAAACGCGAAGAGCTAACCAATCCCTCCGCAGAGTACCACCCGGCCTCCGTGAATCTTCGCATCCTCAGTGTACTCCGTCTTTCTGTAAGTCCCTGCGTGTTCGGGGCTGGAAGAGAGCTGGGTGTTTGTTTCCTTAACCGCCGGCTCCAGGCTGCGGCGGGTGGGCCACGAAGGCCGCTTCTCTGTTCTGACCGGGACGCCGCCCCGTCCCGCGCCGGGCCGCTCAGCTGTCGCTCGTAACGAGGAGACGCAGTCAGTGAGCCCGTTCTTCCTGGGAGGCAAGCCCCTCGTGACGGCTGGCGTCCTCTGTCACCGTGGCCGTGTGGTCTCTGCACACACTCGAGTGACCTTTCCACGCGGCTTCAGCAGCAGTGTGCTCACCCAGCGGTGCCCGTCATGTCTGCCGGTCCGATGACCCAGCCGGGAGCAAGTGCCACAGTTACCAGAACAGGGGACGGTCCAGTCGGCCACACCGAGACGATCTGCCCCTGGCGTTACCGGGTCACCTTCCCCCCGTGCCGGCTCCTACAGGGGCCCTGCCCTCCCCGTACGTGCACCTCCCTAAGCTAAGCATCCTCTTTCTTCGTGGATTTCCTTTTGCTTTTTGAAGACCAGATAAACTAACCTTCGGGACAGTTAGATGTGTTCAGGCGCACCATATGGCTAAGGATCTGCAAGGGAGAGAATGCCTCAGTCTAGAGAACCAGAACCAGAGAACTGCATTTTAAGTGAAGTGTTTAAAATCCGGCATCTGCACTCAAAATTCAGATCTCTGGCTTCTCGTGAAAAACCGGGTCTGACGACGAGAAGCCTTCCTTCCGAGAGCAGCAGAGGGCTGGGGCTGGGGGGTGGTGTTCCTGTAGCCTGCGTCTGCCCCGCCGGCTTCTCCTCTGCGCTTCCTGCCTTTGGCCCGTCAGAAGGGGCAGCATGTTTGGGGAGGAGGCAAGTTTCCGGGGGAAACTGTCGGGGTGGAACAGCCCTGGGTCGGGAGCCTGGCTCTCGCCCTGTGGGCTGTTCACCGAATCCCCATCTGGCCTCTGGGCCTCGGGTTGTCTTCTGTCAAGGAGAGGATTTTGGTTTGGCACCTTTCGGCGATGGCTTGCACGGCCCTGGATGGCTGCCTGCCGCCTGTGGGTTTTCCAAGGCTTTCTGCCCCCAAAGAAACGCTGGCTGAGGCGTAACGCTGTTGACTGTTTCGCCTGGTTTTGAGCATTCGGTACAGGGGGTGAGGAGTCGGCACCTGGTTGGGATTCAGACCGGACACCATCCCCGGCTCTGCCACTAGCTGGATAAGGCACTTGCGGCACGGGTTAGGACACTCCCAGAAGTCTCTGAGGCCGTCAGTTCCCGTTCCCAAACGGGAGCGTGGCCGATGATCTCCACAGTGTAACCCCTTGAAGCTCGCTCCCGGCACCCAGCACGGGAGCCCTGGGAACGGTAAATAGATTCCTTTTTTTTTTTTTTTTTTTGCCTCTTTTTTTTTTTTTTTTAAATCTTTTTACTGATCTTATCAGACGATTGTTAAATATAACAGCAATTCTCAAACGTTTTGGTCTCAGGACCCCTTCACGTTGTCAAAAATTGTGGAGAACCCCCCAAAAGCTTTGGTTTATGTGGGTTCATGCTAATCCTTACCATATGGGGTATGAAGACTGAGAAGTAAAAAAAAAATTTTTTTAATGTTTATTTATTTTTGAGAGAGAGAGACAGAGCATGAGCAAGGGAAGGGCAGAGAGACAGGAAGACAGAACCGGAAGCAGGCTCCAGGCTCTGAGCTGTCAGCACAGAGCCCAGCGCGGGACTCAGACTCATGAACCACGAGATCGTGACCTGAGCCGAAGTCAGACACTCAACGGACTGAGCCACCCAGGCGCCCCAAGACCCAGAAAATATGCAGATCTTCCAAATAGTGGCCCAGTCATGATCGCGTAAGATAAAAAGATCACCGTTGTTAATGCCATCACCGATTTCATCAGGAGAATCCTTAAGCTGCCCAAGTTCGTGGGGGCGGGTACAAGTTCCCCCAGAGTCCAGTTTTTGCACGGAAGCTCACGTTTTATCACTGACGGTGAATACTTGTCAGTCGCTTTCCTTGAGGCTCACTTCATTCATTTTCAAGGAAACGCCGACCAAATACCCAAGTCTGAATAACCAGTTGGTCACTCCTCCAAGCACAAACGATCGACGCTCCATGAAAAGGGTGGCTGGTTCTGTCTGAAGCCCAAGCATGTAGCGTTTTCCTGGAGCAGACGTGCCTCCGTGCGCGAGCTCGCCACGTGTCGTCACACAGAATGTTAAAGCGGCCGAGATTTAAGGGGATTGGGATTTCTGCTTCCCTGAGGCCACCGCTCAGCGAGTCTGGCCTCTCGGCTTTGCCCGGCGTGTGCGGGGGAGAGCTTGGTGACCGCGGGAGGCGAGGACTCGGGCACTGGCACTCCCACCTGCTGCACGGTGCAAAGCAGGGAGTACAAATGTCATTGTGAGCCAGATCCCTAAGTGACGCCTTGGTCTTACAAAAACGGTTTTGACCTCAGACCCCGTGAAAGTTTCAGGGGCCCGGGGACCACAGCCGAGAACCGCTGATCTCTCCTCGTCATCTCCCTGCCCTCAGGTTGCTCTTCTGGAGGAACCTGTGTGTAGCAGGAAGTGGATATAAAGGGCCTGGCGCAGCAGAGCCCCGGTTGGGGGCGGAGTGGGTATGGGGGTGGGGGCTGGGGTCCGAGGGGTGCAGGAGCGCAGTCTGCATCGGTGCACGTGGGCTCTCCCTTGGCTGGTAGATGTGATCCAGAGGACGGCGTCAGCAGGCAGAACGTGGGGTCTCTTCTGCAGTGGTACCGCCTGGAAGCGAGGGAAAGAGAAAAGACAACGGCATACGCTTGGAATGAAACGGACGCGTCTTACGTTCCCACTTAGTCCCGTTTGAGACGGGAGCTGTGGGACGCCGTCTCAGCACTGCTTTGCTGGGGTCAAACTGGCTGTCCTGGTTTTGAAAATGAACAAGGCTTTGCTAGAGTGGGGCTTATGGTCATCTCGGACATCTTGCCCCCGCGCCTGGGTTGTGACTTTCCACGTGGCGTTTTTGTGACGAGTAAATCACCGGATTCCTTTGCCAAATCATTAGACGCCTCGTGAGAACAAAGAACATTCATACAGAAGGAGATGCACCATTATCTTGCTGGGAAAATAAATAGTTTTTGAAAAGAACACATTCTGTGACTTTGGACAAACTGAAAATTACAGCCTCTCTCTCCCGTTTTTGTTTTGTTTTGTTTTTTTTTCCTCCTTTTCCTTTTCAATCAATTCATTTCTAATGGAGGAAGCATTTCCTACATTTGTCACTAGATAGATGTGCTGGTCAATTAAAATACTCTGACTTCAGACGGTTGACATAATAGCAAGCCTGGATCCATCCATCACTGCGAAATAGAAGGTGACCTCCCCGTATGGAGTGAGAGACCCAAGTACAATTGCTTCGATCTTATTATCATACCCAGAAATTACTGCTCATCTAAGTGTAACTTCCCTGAAATACGAAGCAGCCAGAGGCACTGCTAGAAATATTAGACCATAATAAAGAGGCTGTGGTATGGCCTTGACGCTGAACACGGAGGGATGGAAATTGACACGCCGTCCTCACCAGGAGGAAGTGCTGAGGTCAGCAGGGTGGCGTTTCCCCAGATGTTACCGCGGCTACTAAAGGTTTCCTAGGATACCTCGGGCAGCTTTACCCCAGACACGTTTGCTCACCAGGCGCCGAGAGAAAGAACTACCCCGGGGCGGTTTGGGGGGGGGGGGGGTCTCCTGCCTCTCCATCCGGCAGCCTCCGTGCCACCCCCCCCAGGGCCCCTGCCTGTCTGCACGCTGCCTCCTGCTGTCTCCTCCTGGGGGGGGGGGGGGGGGGAAAGGAAACAGGCCCGGGGTGGAAAAGCACCGTTTGGGAGTCAGAGCTGTCTCGAATTGTCACTCCTGCCACTCCCGTTGTTCGTCTGCTCGTTCATTCCACACACGCGTGCTAGGGCTGGGCCGGGGCCCCGGGCGAGGGCCAGGGCAGGTGCCTCCAACACAGACGGATTCGTTCTGGTTCTCGGGAAACACGCGGTCCTTATCAGGGTCTGTGTGGATGTCACCCTGTCGTCAGAGAAAATAAGTATGTAAGTTTCCCCTTTTTCTGGGCTTGAGTAACGGAAAAAACAAAAAGCCAATCAAGCTAGATATTTACGCAGGCGATTGTATCGGCCACCAAGTGGCAGAGCCGAAGGCACACAAAAGGGGAAATGGATCAAGTGTCCCTGGCGCCCCCTGCCGGCCGCGGTTCCCCGGGCGCCTGAACGGGTTCCGGTTTGCTGCGGGCGCAGACGCGCCTGTAGTGTCCCGGGCGCCCCCTGCCGGCCGCGGTGCCCGGGTGCAGGAGCAGGCTCGGGTTTGCTGCGGGCGGGGCGACCCCCACCCCCCGCCCCCCGGCCTGACCTTGCACGAGGCGGCCCTTCCGCGGTCGCCTCCGTTTCCCTGCCGTGAGCCTACGCTGCCACTGTCTTCTGACTAAGCCAGCAGCAAAAGGGTTAATTCTGAAGTGAATTTTAAGGAAGGTTAGGAACCATTGGTCCAAAAGGATTCTAAAAATAGATGATTGATTTGGAAAGCATCTTGGGGGTGCTGCATCTTGTTCATAACACATTCCCCAGCCGACCCCCTTAGGCGCTTTGAAAATTCTAGAAATCTTTATTTTGCAATAAAGGTGGGGAAAATGCAAGAGCTCTGTGAAAAATCAATGATGGTATTTTCTTGAATACACTTTCCATTTTGTAGTTTTAGATTTACAGACAAATTCTGAAAATGGTGCTGAGTTCCCATATACCCCACACCCAGCTCCCAGTATTAACGTCTTACGTTAGTCTGAGTGCATTTTGTTACAATTAACAGACCAATATCCATACATTATTATTAACCAAAGTCTGTACTCGCATTTCCTGTTTCCACCGCGCGTCCTGATTTGGCCCAGCGACCCCATCCGGGATCCCACATTAAACTGAGTCACCCTGTCTCCTGAGGCCCCTCCTGGCCGTGACAGTTTCCCTGACGTTCCTTGTTTTTGACGACCTTGACGTTTTTGAGGAACTCTGGGCAGGTATTTTGTAGACTGTCCCTCAGTTGGACTTGGTGGTGCTTTTCTCCCAAAAACATGAGAACGTCTGTGGAGTTAGGGGGTTTGGGGAGGAAGACCGCAGAGGTAAAGTCCCCTTCCCGTCATGCTTCAGGGCATGTGCCACCCACACGACCCACCTTCATCACTTGGCTGAGGTGTGTCTGTCAGGCACGTTTTATAAGAAATATTGGTTTAAAAGGAAAACTCGGGGTCCCCTGGGTGGCTCAGTTGGTTAAGCGTCAGACTCTTGACTTTGGCTCAGGCCGTGATCTCACGGTCTGTGGATTCGACCCCCACGTTGGGCTCCACATTGACAGCTCAGAGTCTGCTTGGGATCCTCTGTGTCCCTTTCTCTCAAAATAAATAAATAAAAAACTAACTACATAAATAAAAGGAAAACTTGGATGAAATAGGGAAGGTGTATATTTCCGGTGATTTAAGTCCCAATCCCGTCTTTTTTTTTTTTTTTTTTTTAATGTTTATTTTCGAGAAAGAGAGAGAAAGAGAGAGAGTGAGAGCGTAAGCAGGGGAGGGGCAGAGAGAGGGAGACATAGAATCCGAAGCAGGCTCCAGGCTCCGAGCTGTCAGCACAGACCCCGATGAGGGGCTGGAACCCACGACCCATGAGATCATGACCTGAGTCAAAGACAGACGCTCAACTGACCGAGCCACCCTGGCGCCCCAAAGTCCAATCCCGTCTTGAGGCTCATCCCGAGATGTAAACGTTACAATCTGGAGTTTGCATTCTTTGCTAATGGAACGGAAATGCAGAGGCAGCCTAGGAAACAAGGGGGATCGATCTGAACTGCACACAGACCTAAGCAGGTCAGTAAACGCCGGGAATGCCTTTCACTGACGTGGCTCCAGATTTGACAGCTCCCAAAACAGGGCTGCCGGTGCCTGTGGGAGCCTGGATGGTTCCGGAAGGCCACAGCAATGGGGGCGGAGGTCAGCGGTTCCCCTGCAAGTTCTTGGCTGTTTCATGGGGAGATGAATTAATGCGCCCCTGAAACTGATAAGGTGCAACCAGACACATAGGCAAAAGGCTCGTAGAGGTGCCCGAGTTTGAAATCCAGCAAGGACTGTAAACCTCAGCTGCCACTGCTAGTGTCCTGGGCCCTGCTGTGGAGTCTCAACCTCCAGGTAAAACACTTCTCTCAAACGTTCCTCGTGAATATTTCCAAATGTAATCTTCTCAGGTCACGATCTCGCGGTCCGTGGGTTCGGGCCCCGCGTCGGGCTCTGCGCTGACGGCTCGGAGCCTGGAGCCTGTCTCGGGTTCTCGGTCTCCCTCTGTCTCTGCGCCTTCTCTGCTCATGTTCTGTCTCTCTCAAGATAATAAATAAACCCTAAAAAATAAAAATAAAAATGCACAAACCGTCCTGAGCTCTGGGGCCACACAAAACAGCCACATTTGGCCTCGTGGTGTAGCTTGCGGACCCCTGAGTGGGTGACCCGAGACGTGTGTGGGAATTCTCAGTATCAGTGCTGAGTCCACGCAGTGCTCTTCAGCCACGCCAGCCTACCGCGTGAGTGTGCGTGTGTGTGCGCGTGTGATCTGTGTCCAGAACGTAAGCTGTGTAAGGAAAGCACTCAGTTGCCCCCCCGTGTGGTACCGCTAGACCAGAAGCACGTCCGAGGAATGGAAAGACAGACGCCCCCCGGGGGGGAGTGTCCAGCCAGGTCTGCGAGGGAGTCAGGCTGAAGTGACCTAGAGCAGGGTCCCCAGGGCAGGAGGGTGCCCGCCAGCCGGGCAAGGGGGGCAGAGAGCCTGGGGGGCTGTGGATGGCTTACTTGGGCGGCTGTGATTGGCGCGGGGCTGACGGGAGGCGACTGGGCACTTGGGAGGCAAGAACGTGGGGGCCTCGGGCAGCAGGCCCGGCAGGGATGAGCCATGAAGGCAGGGAGGGCGGTGATGAGCTTGGGTTTTACCCGTTAGGAGATCATACCTTGATCCAGCTGAGACATGGGAGTGTGAATGCAGGCTTCCTGGCGGGGGGGGGGGGGGGGGGGGGGGGCGCTGGGCGACAGGGACGCGGAGGAGGCCGACCTCACAGGGCTTGGGGCAAGGCCACGGGTGACGGCCCCTATCCCCGCCCGGTGGCTGGGTGAATTCGCTAAGTATGGCACGCTTCAGTGCCGTCCTCGAAATACGCCTGCTGTCCCTTGGGTGCCCCTCTGCTAACTTGGGGCTGGTTGTGGCTGGACCCCACTCGAGGACGCCTCTGCACGTCACCAGGCCCCAGAGCGAGCGAGGGCCACACCAGCGGGGCACGGGCGCCCGCCTCCTTGGTACCCACCGCTCAGCCCAGCCTGTCCTGGGTGGCGAACGAGGACCAGACTGGAGGAGGGGTGGGCTTTCGGGGAAGAGTCTGCCCGAAGTTTGAGGCGTGGGAGAGTGGGCCGCAGGCGCAGACTGGAGTCGCGGCACAGGGGGGCTCTGAGGCCCATGGGGATGAATGACAGCACCCAGGGGCGCGGCCCAGGGACAGGAGGCTTCTGGGGGCAAGACCCCGCCAGGACGGGGTGGGTAGAGGAGCCCGTGCTCGGGGAGGGCAGCGAGGGCCTCCTGGAGCCTCCCTAACAAAGCACCGCACACCGGGCTCCTGAAACGACAGGCGTTGATCCTGTCCCCGTCTGGAGGCCCCAAGTCCAAACTCAAGGTGTCGGCAGGGCGGAGCTCTCTCCAAAGACTCGGAGAATCCCTCCCCCGCTGCTCTCATCTTCTGTGTCCCCAGGAGCCCGTGGTGCATCCCGGCCCCAGCGTCCACCTCCGTCTCCACGTGGGCTCTCCTGGCCGCATCGGACGAAGACCCACCCATGGCCTACCTGAGCTCCATCACACCTGCCAAGTCCCCATTTCCAAATAAGGTCACATTCCTGGGGACGGGGTGGGGGGGGACGGGGGGGACTCAGCCTATGTTTCTTGGGGAAATGGTTCAAGCCACGGCCAGCGGTCACCACGTCATAACACGTTGCGGGGTCTGGGCCGTGATGTCTGGACTGGCTGAGAAAGGCATCAGGAAGGGGGAAGGGAAAGCGGCAGGTGTGGGGGGGGTGGGGGTCAGGATGGGAGAGGCCCTTGGCCTGTCCTTTGGAGCCTCGTGTGGTGACCACTTACTTTTCTAAAATGAGGGGCTGGGGGCCACCTGGGTGGCTCAGCCGGTTAGGCATCCAACTCTTGATTTCAGCTCAGGTCATGATCTCACGGTTTGTGAGTTCGAGTCCCGCGTCGGGCGCTGCGCTGACAGTGTGGAGGCTGCTTGGGATCCTCCCTCTCTCTCTCTCTCTCTCTCTCTCTCTCTCTCTCTCTGCCCCTTCCTGCCTACTCGCTCTCTTTCTCTCTCAAAAATAAACATCAAAAAAATAAAAACAAAACGAGGAACTGTATTTCAAAGGAGACCTTTAGGTGTCGGTGCAGGGGACATCATGATGACCTTTGTGCCCTTCTCTTGCACAGAGGACGCCTCCTCCCTGTCAGGGGTCAGCACCTCCCTGTCCCACCACAGCCTGGCTCCCCCCAGGTCTCCTGTTCACCGAAAGGGTGGGGGGAGAGGGGAGATGGCCAGCACACGAGTTTTAGAAAGTAGTTACTTGAAACACGTGGTTGGCTAACACATCGTGAGTGCGGAAATCCCGGGCACAGGCCTGGTGCCTCGGTTGTCACTGTGCCGCCTTCGTGGCAGGTGGGGTGCTGTGCTTTACTTCGAGGCAGCTGACGCTTTAAAGTCGGTCTCGCTGGCCCCATAAACATCAACATTGCTGAGAAGGCAGCTGGCATCCCTCGCGGGCAACTTCTCACTCCGGGAGCCCAGGGGGGACACTTTGGTCAAAGAGCCTCTCTACTCAAAGTGCGGTGCAGGGGTATGGAGGGCACCTGGGTTGGACATGCGGAGTCCGGGGCGCAGCCCAGCCCCCCTCCGCCAGGACCTATGCTTTCAGGAGACGTCAGGTGACCCGCGTGTGCCTTTTAGACCCACCGGGAAGCGCGGGGAGGTCCGAACCGGCAGCCTCTGCCTGGAGGCTAGAGCCCGGCTCCCCACCGCACCCCCCTTGCCCTCCACAGCAGAGCCCCCTGAAAAAGGCTGGTGACAGCGAAGCTTTGTTCCTAGTGTTTCCATGCCACACCGTCCTCTCTTGTGTCCTTCATCACTAAGGCTGTCACCTGGGGCTGAGTGCATGAGGAGCTATAAATAATCTGCATCGATGGAGAAGAGCTTTCCTGTGGGGGTGCAGACGTCCCCATAACCCCAAGTGGCCATGACAGTCTTATGCAGTCATTATCCCCAACCTACTATCATCAATCATTTGCCTTTTATTTATTCATTCACTCATTCATAGACTCATTCATTCACTCATTCATTCATTCACTCATTCATTCACTCATTCATTCATAACTCATTCACTCACTCATTCACTCATTCATAGACTCATTCATTCACTCATTCATTCACTCATACACTCATTCACTCATACACTCATTCATTCACTCATTTACTCATACACTCATTCATTCATTCAGCGAACACAGCTCTTGGTGTGTGCCAGGCCCGGATGTGGGGTATGAAGGCACAGATGATGACCGTCTGGCAGGGAGCACAGACAAATCAGCTGGGAGGAAGCCCCGATGGGGTCAGCTGGGTGCTCCGGGGCGGGGGGGGGTTGCTGGAGGCAACTTCACCTAAGCAAGGGCCATTCCCCCTGTGCCTGCTCTGCAGGTTAGTGGGGGGCCTGTTTGGTGGCTTCCTCCACCACCCCAGGGTCTGTTTCTATTGCCTTCCCCACCTCCGTCCTTCCCCTCCGGGTCCTGGTCGCTGCTGCCTCGATCTTCTTTGGCTCTTTCTTTGCCAAAGGCTGGCCCTCCAGGGAACCCTTTGCTGCCCCTGACACACTCTCTTACTCTCTGTTCTTCCTTCTTTGTCAGCTCTGTTTCCTTGTCTCTCTTTCCTGCTGCCTCTCCTCTGTAGGAAGGGCCGGGTCTCGCCCGCCTCCCAATGCAGTACTTTGCAGTTTATTAAAATTGCCTTTAGTTCGCGGGCTTGATTTACTTTGGGTCTTAGACACAGGATGTAAAAAAAAAAGTTTGGGGGCACCTAGGTGGCTCTGTTGGTTAAGCATCTGACTTGGACTCAGGTCATGATCTCGAGGTTCTTGAGTTCGAGCCCCGTGTCAGGCTCTGTGCTGACAGCTCGAAGCCTGGAGCCTGCTTCGGATTCTGTGTCTCCCTCTCCCTCTGCCCCTCCCCTGCTTGCGTGCTGTCTCTCCCTCTCAAAAATAAATACACATTAAAATTTTTTTTAAATAAGTAGATAAAAATTTAAAAACCTGTGGTTAAAAAAATAAAAATGAAAAACATTGCAGTAACATACACATAAGATAAAATTTACTATTACAACTATTTTTGTAAGTTTTTTTATTTTGAGAGAGAGAGAGAGAGCGTGAGCGGGGGCAGGGGGGGGAGAGCAAGAGGGAGAAAAAGAGAATCCCAAGCAGGCTCCCCGATGCCGGCACAGAGCCCGATACAGGGCTCGAACCCATGAAACCACGAAAGCGTGAGCTGAGCCAAAGTCAAGAGTCAGATGCTTAACTGACCGAGCCACTGAGGTGCACCTGTTGCAACCATTGTCAAGTGTATGATTCTGTGGTATGAAGTCCATTCGGAGTGTTAGGCAGCCCCCAGTCCCATCGGTTTCCAGGACTCTTCGTCTTGCAAACCCGAAACTCTGTCCCCGCCAAACCCCCTGCCCCTGGCAGCCCCTGGTGACCGCCATTCTACTTTTCGTCTCGATGACTGTGGCTCCTCTCGGGAATCATACAAGGTTGTCCTTCCGTGTTGGGCTCATCTCACCGAGCACGACGTCCTCGGGGTTCATCCGTGCTGTGGCCCTGGCTCAGAATCTCAGGTGTATACACGTGGATTGACCACGTTCCGTTAGTCCGTTCGCCTGTCAACGGGCACTGGGGTCGTTTCTCCCTTGAGAGACAGGCTTTTGTGACTCATCCGCTATTCACGAAACATCTACCCTGTGTGATGCTTCTAGAACAGAGATTCTCGTTTCACATCTCTTTTTCAGATTACGTGGAAACGACCGCATTCGTTGTCGAAAAATGTTTTCAGTCGCAGGTCTTCTTGGACGGACTCTGCGACACAAGGGCCCGCGTTCGGCTGCCGTGGTGCTCCTGGCGGGGGGGGGGGGGGGGGGGGGGGGAAATTAAGCTCCATATTTTAACAGTTCTTGATACTAAACACTTAAATAGCACTGATGATTGAACAGTCTTTTCAAGCCTTGCATTTTACTGATTTCCTGAAGTTTGAAATTTTGACAGGCTTGAGATAATTTGCCATACACGGTGGAGCTTCACGTTTTAACACTCCTGATTCGAGAGCATAATTGGCTCACAGCTGCTCAGCCTCTGATCTCCGTCAGTAACAGACTGTGGGAGGTGTGGCAGGTGGATAATGCTGGAACACGCTTTTCCCCCTGCGAGCTGGGAACCCGAGCGAACCATTGATACACGACACTGTTTTCAGCTGATGCTCTGGCTCCGCCTGAGGACCCGCTTCCTCAATCACAACCTGTTCCAATTAGCCCTGAGGTCAGTTCTCCTCACTCCGCGTGAACACCCATTTGCTACTTTTTGCACTGACGGAAAGGCAAGGTTCGCGTTAGTCGTTTCCCCTTGACAGAGTATCTGGGGATTAAAAGGTGGGCTTCGGGGCGCCTGGGTGGCTCAGTCGGTTGAGCGTCCGACTTCGGCTCAGGTCGTGATCTCGCGTGATCTCGCGTGATCTCGCGTGATCTCGCGTGATCTCGCGTGATCTCGCGTGAGTGCGAGCCCCACGTCGGGGTCTGTGCTGATGGCTCGGAACCTGGAGCCTGCTTCGGGATTCTGTGTCTCCCTCTCTCGCCGACCCTCCCATGCTCATGCTCATGCTCTGTCTCAAAAATAAATAAAACATTTAAAAAATAAATAAATAAATAAAAGGTGGGCTTCTGTAAAGGTTTGTGTACATGTGTAAAATGTATGCGTGTATCCACATGTACGTAACCTGTATGCGGGGGTGGATGTGGGTTGTACAGATGGCTAATTCAGTTCCCTGGCCGTTAGAACGTAAGCTCCACCGGGCAGGTCTTTGCTTCCGCTCCGAGTGTGTCCCAAGGTCTGGGATCATGCTTTTCCGCTTAAAACCACACCGCGGGTGGTACATCCGCGCGAGAAAACATTCGCGAAATGTTCTCTCGGTGCAGCTGGACTCCGCTATGATTTACGTAATCACGGATGCACATTTACGTGGTTCCTATTTTCCAAAAAGACAAGCTATGTTGCAACATACTTCTACTTTATATAATAGCACAGAAAGTTTTATAGAATAAGATCCGTAAGAAGTGGGATTGTTACCAACCCACTCTTGGAGGTGCTAAGTTAAAAAGGCATTTGTAACACGAGGAAAGGTTTTGTGTACTTCCTCAGAGCTCAACACAACAGGATCTGAATCCTGGTCATCTTGTAGACGATGATTTTTAGCAGTCCCACCATCATGACCACTGTTAGGGCTTTCTGGCAACAATGTGCAGGAAGTCAAATTCAGTTTGGGTTTGGGCACGATCTGCTCCCGGCTCTGGCCCAATGTCTATTTCTGTATGGCCTGTGAGCTAAGAATGGCTTTACATTTTAAACAAGGTTTTGGAAAAAAAAAAGATCAGAAGAAGATCTTTTGTGACAGGTGAAAACGCTATGAAACGTAAATTTCTGTGCACATAAATAAAGTTTTATTGGAACACGGCCACACACATTTGCTTATGTATTGTCCACGGCTGCTTCCGGGCTGCAACAGGACAGTTGAGGAGTTGTGACGGGCCGTATGGGCTGCAAAGTTGAAAATATCCACTGTCTGCCCCCTAACAGACCCCTGCCCTATGCCACTATCCTTCCCAGCCCCAGAGGTGTGCTCATGATGGGCTGTGGTGGCCGAGTCTGCTCCCTCCAGCAGCCAGGAGGAAGTGGGTAGTGCCCTACCCTTCATCATCCTCCCCGCCACCCAAAGCATGGCTGTCATTCTCTCACTGCTCCCACGTTAAGTGGGAGGAGGAAAAGCAAAGCCTTTCGTTGTGTAGGCAGATGATACATATATAAGGCAAGTTAATAGTGAAAGAAATTCAGACTAAGGTGTGAACGTCTAATAGGCCTGGCCTCCGCTCTGCCCACCCATATGAAAAGTACAGGCGTTTTTCAAGGGGCTTGCTCCCTAAAAGCTTGGGGGAAGTCTTTCTTGAGGGGGATGCATCATCTTTCAGGGGGCCCTACCCACTCTCCTCCGCGGAAGGAACCAACAGCTCCGTGCCAACCTCTCGCCCTCTCCTCATCTATAAAATGCTTTCAGGAACAAAGCGCCTATGTGGTTTGGTTTGCCTACTATGCAAAATGAAAACTCAGAGGAGTTGCCAGTAAGTGGAAGTCCAACTTCCCTTGTTGCAAACTTTGCTGATGTTTCCAAAATCACCAAGTAAGAGGCTGCTGATCACTGGAGTCAGGGATTCCTGTTCCATCCGCACGCGGTAGGGGAGGAAGCGTTACCGCGCCAGGTTTTAAATTCCGGGCGAGTGTGGTCATCTTTGCGCGCTCCCGGCGTTTCCTGCGAACGCCGCGCGGTACTCTCTTGCCAGATCCTTCCGGGAGCAACCTGATGGCATCGCACCCCCGAAAGCCGACTTTAGAGACGGCGCGGGCACCCCGTCACTGAATTAATGATTCCCTTCGCTTCTCTACACACTTGGGACTCGCCCACGACTGCTAGGAGGTTTGAAAATGAGCAACACAAGAAAATGTTTCACAGGCTCCATACGCCCTTGGACGGGTTCCCTTTCCTCTCCCAAAGAGCTAAGGGCTGGTTTGCGTTTTTGGAGAGACACCACTTGGTTTTAGTTCTGTGAAGGGGCGATAGAAGAAGGCGGGAAGCTCTCAAACCCTCCTCAAAAGCTTCGAGAGCCGAGCCGCGGTGCCGTGAGAGGCATGTTTTTAAGGGAACGGAACCCCAAAGCAGGCAAGGTAAAGAACTCAAATTGTCCTGCCTACACGTGTCGTTGAGTTTTCCCCAAGACGTTACGGAGGGAGAACTGATATGCCAGTCCCTCTGCCCGGGGTGGGGGGGGGGGGGGAACCACTGTCATCATAGCAAAGAGGCCACCTGTTCTTGCACGTCAAGTGAGTGGATTCCCTCAAGGGCGTACCCTCGCCTCTCGACAGAACGTCTTTGAGAGATCTCTGCCGAAGCGTGAGGACAAATGGCACGCACTCAGGAGACATTTGTTCCCTGTCCTCAATGAAGCTCGTAAGGAACTGGCCTCTTTGGAAGCCACACTCCAAACGCACATCAAATGGTTTTCTTTCATAGGGGCAGCTGCGTGTAATCTGATTTTCGTAATTATTCTCCAAATGTAAAATGGACGTAGAGTACGGGCGTGGGCTCTACGTGTGTGACATGCTAAGAAGAGGGAGGCCGAGTTGGCGAGGACAGAACTAAGATCACGTTTCTGCTCCTTGTGAAATTCTCTCTTTTTTAAGGCCAGGAGGGAAGGAGAGTTTTGGGGGGTTAGATCATTGCCCCTCCTTCGTCTAGCCCGGAGAAAAAAATTACAAACTAATCCACGGCCATTAAGTCAAGGGAAGGAGAGTTTTGGGGGGTTAGATCATTGCCCCTCCTTCGTCTAGCCCGGAAAAAAAATTACAAATTAATCCACGGCCATTAAGTCGATTCTTGATGGTGATTTGTGGCACACACACGAGACAAGCCATTACAACGAACGCAATAATTTAAAATAAACTTCAAAGCTGCATTTAATAAGAGATCATCCAATTCTCCAGCCCAAAATGTGCGAGGAAAATTGTGTGTGTGAGTGCACATGTTGTCTCTGCAGAAAAGGGAATGATTATAAACACGACTGAGACATCATCACTTTGCACGGATTTCTTGGTAACAAGCACCACGCCTGCATTTAAAACATGATTATATTTTTGTGCAAACGATTCCTACAAAACTCCAGGAACCCTACTATCCTGTAAAGCCCAGTTCAGTTCCTCTTACAGCTAGGAATCACTTGGTTGTAGTGAGTAGTCCTGCTGGGAACAGGTGGGCCAGGCGTCTTCTAGAGAAACCTGTTCATGGTGTAATGACATTTATTTATTTCTTTTTTAAATTAACTTATTCTTTTGAATGTTTATTTTTGAGAGACAGAGCATGAGCAGGAGAGGAGCAGAGACAGAAGGGAGACACAGAATCCGAAACAGGCTCCAGGCTCTGAGCTGTCAGCACAGAGCCTGACGCGGGGCTCGAACTCACGAGCCTCGGGATCATGACCTGAGCTGAAGTCGGATGCCCAACCGACTGAGCCACCCAGGCGCCCCTGTAATGACATTTTTAAAAGTACGATTCCACCTGTCTCCACAGCATTCAAAGTAGCAGCTAACAAGCAGAAACTGTAAATTCTGTGTGTTCCCTGGGAAGCTGGACCCACTGATGAAATACTCAAAATAACTGATTATTTACTGGGGGGGGGGGGGCACAGGACTGAATCCTCTGCTCCCAGGTCTTGTGGCCCAGGAGCACGGCTCTGCTCCCTTTTCCTTCCCACGGCTACCTTTCCGCTCGCTGGGACCAGTGATGGGTGTGCCGAGGGCAGCGGGAGGGTGGGGGTGTCCGTGGGCCCCTCAAAGCGGTAGTGGACTTCTCGTGTGCACACTTCTCTAGAATAAACCATCAGTGCTGTGCATAGGATTCTCAAAGGGGTCAGAGCCGCACGCCCTGGATGCCAGCCTCCTTCCCGCATCCAGAGAGCGCTGTCTAGCCCTCACTCTGCCATGACCCCATTGGGATGTCAATAACCAAGTTCACAACCTTTCTGTGTTTTCCCCAGCCCGGTTAGAGACCCCCCCCCCCCACCATCAAAAGGGGTGTTGGAAGCCTCTGGGACCTCTGACCCTGACCCTGACCCCCCAGTTATTGTCCAAATGTTGTGGTTTGCAACCCTGAGAGCTCATTCTCTTCTGGTCCCTTCCCTCTGCCACGGCCTCCGAGACTCTGGCCTGGCCCGTTTCAGTGACTTGTGAATTGCTCTCGGGCCCTGGGTTTCGCTTCCTTTCATCACTCAGTTTTCCCATTAATCCAACGTGTCCGGTCTCTGCTCAGACCCTCTCAGTGGCTCAGGGCTCCTTGAACACGGCATTGATCTGGTTCCCTCCACCACAAAGGCTCAATCCACGCCAGGCAATGTGCCTTTGTTTCCTGTCACTTCACACCCCCAGGTGCCTGTCTTTACTTAGCATCCTCTCCCCGTCCGTCACCCCTTCTGCCTGCCTGCCGAGTTTTCTCTCCCTTTACTGAACCAAGGCAGAAGGCGGTTTCACCCGGGTCCCAGGTCAGACGGCCCTTTCCGGACAAGCCTCCTCTCCCCCACCTCACGGGGTTCCTAAAGGACCTGTGAGTCCCGTATTACTGCGGGTCAACATGTGCTCTCCTGGAGGCCAAGGCTCTGTCCTTGTGGTCTGTGCACCCCCAGCGGGAGGACGGGGCTCGGTACCCGCTCAAGAGCACAGAGTGTGCCGGGGACACGGAGCAGGCACGACGGGGACGGGCATGGAGAATCAGCCTCAGGCCATCCTTTTGCCACCCGAACTCTCCTACCCTTCCCGGCCGTCCCCCTCTGACAGCCCTGCCTCAGACTGACCCAACCCCTCAGCCCCGGCCCGGCAAGAAACAGCCTTAACTCTCTGTCCACTTCCCTCCTAAGTCACCTCGGCGCTGGAGCTGGTGCCTCAGACCCCGGTCTTACGCCTTCACCCACTGTCCCGGTGCCAGCAGCGGTCAGGCCTGTGGACCCCAATCCAATCCCGTCATCCCAGTCTGAAAACCCTCTCTCGGCCTCCAGCGCTTACAAGGTCTGCCCTGCCCTCTTCTCCCCTTCTCCCCTCCCTGGAGCCCCCATCCCGTCCCCTCCGGTCCCTCTCCTCCCTCTGCCTGAACACCGACCCCCGTTCCAGGTCAGCCCTGGAACCCTCACCCCTTGGGAAACATCCCGAGCTCCCCTAGGACCGGGGGAGGGGTTCAGGGGGCGCCTATCGGCCAGCGCGGCTTAGGAGTGGGGACAGTTCACAGGGGGTTCCCCCAGCCCCCGGGCCTGGTTCTGGGCAGAAGTTCAACGAGTGAAACGCGGTTCTTTGCCGCACGTCGGCCGCGCTCCCCACCGGAGCCTGGGCGCCGGCACCAGAGCCCTCGGGGGCGCGGGGCTCCAGCGTGTAGGACACAAGGTCGCCGCGAGCCCCGGGGGTGCGGCCCGCGCGGCCCTCGGGAGCCGAGCCCCTTCACTTCTCGGAGGGGGGAGTACGGGCGCGCGGCGCGGGATCGGCCGAGGGCTCAAGGCGGCGACCGCACAGCGGGGACGGCTGTGGCCTCTGCGGCAGCGCGTCCGACCCGGGGGCGGGGGCGGGGGGATGGGGGCGGGGACCGAGGGGGGCGGGGGCGGGCGGCGGGGGCCGCGCCCTCCGGCCCCTCCCCGGGCGAGCGGGCGGCGGCGGCGGCGGCGGCGGCGACCCGGGCGGTTCCCACTCGCGCTGCGCCCGCCGGCGGCCCCCGCGCGGCCCATGTCCTCCGCGCCGCTGCGCTCGCCCCCCCTGCGGCCCCCCAGGATGAAGAAGGACGAGTCGTTCCTGGGCAAGCTCGGCGGCACGCTGGCGAGGAAGAAAAAGGCCAGGGAGGGTGAGTGCGCCGGCCGCGCAGGCGTCCCCGCGCGCCCCGCCCGGGTGGCTCCCCCCCTCCCCCCCACCGCCGGGTCCCCGCGTCCCCGCGTCCCCGCCCCGCCGGGCCCCGCGCACGCGTCTCCGGGCTCTGCCGGGGTCCACGCGTCCCCCGCAGGGGGTGGCTCCCCGGCCCGCGCGCTCCGGTCGCCTGACCCCGCCGGCCCGCGCGGCGCGCCGCCGTGACCTTCGGGAGAGGCCTTGACCCTCGTTCTTCCTTCCTCCCGGGCCCTTTAAACGCCAGCCGGGGGCACTTGGGCGAGCCGGGCCGCCCCCTCCTGCGGCGGGTCGCGGATGGGCGCTCGAGCGGAAGGCGGACGTGGAGCGGGAGGCGCGTTGCCCTGCGGCGCGCACGCCGGCTCGAGTCGCCCTCCACCCGGGCCGCCTGCGGGCCGACCGCACGTAGCCGTGCGCGGTCACCCTCCCTTCGCCGGGCATTTTCTGGCTCGGCCCGGGCCCGGGCGGGGGGGGGGGGGCCGGCGGGGGTTCGGTGCGGGAGCCCCTGCGGGGGACGCCGCCCCCGCCCTGGAGCGGGGAGGAAGGAAGGGGGCCAGAGTGTGCAGAGGCCCCGGGCCGGGGGTGGGGGTGGGGGCGGGGGCTGCGGCCTAGGGGCTCCGGAGCTCCCCTCCCCCTTCTGTGTGCTTCGGCAAATAATCCTAAAAAAACCACCTGCCTTCCCTAACATTTTAAAAGTTTTTGAAAAGAGTTGCCGGGGACTTCACTTCTGCCGGCCTGTGTGTGCTTCAAATGCACTGCTGTTCCCAGGGCCTCTCCGAGGACTTGCATTCCTGAATTTTCCCTTTGTCTGGCGAGGAGATTCCTCCTCTGGGACAGATTCCGGATGGGCCTGGGTGAGCCGCGCTTACAGGGAAGGGAAGAGGCAGCTGTGATAAGGCAGGTGGGGGACCTGGCCTCAGGCAGGTCCTGGAGAAAAAAGGACCTGAGAGTTAGGGGTGTGTCGACTGATCTCCTGAAGCCACCTGGGGCTGACTTAGCCCCTAAAAAGTCTTTTGTTTTTCCAGGTTGATTGTACCTCCTGGGACACATGTACCCCAAGGATGCGTACCCACGGGGACACTAACTCCCTTAATTTCCCCCTGGGACGTGTGTATTCCCAGAGATGCCTGTGTGACACTTTTCCCTCTTGGGGATGCGTTCCCTTCAGGGATTTTGGTGGAGGTGGGGGGTGCACCCTAGCGTCTCCCATCAGGGAAGCTTTTACCGAATTAGATTATTCAGTTCCCGTCGGGGCGGGGGGGAGGACTTTGTCACCTTTTAGTGGCTTCCCCATATTCCTGAACAAATTGGCCACTCCTCTCTCGAGGCTTACAAGTCATACCTCCCAAGTGAGATCATATACACAAGAGTCACCCCTCTGTGTCATTCAGTCTGCCTTGGTGATGTGTGTCCGCACCCACAGTCACGTTGCCCTCAACAAAAGTCATTTCAGGGCCTCAATTGCAGACGTAAGTGACATTTCCTCTCCCAATTTGTTCAGCCTCAGAAGAGACAGCCAAGATTCTTTTTTTTTTTAAATTTTGTTAAGCTTATTTATTTATTTTTTGAGAGAGAGTGAGCAGGAGAGGGGCAGAGAGAGAGAGAGAGAGACAGAGAGAGAGAATCCCAAGCAGGCTCCGCACTGTCAGCACAGAGCCCGATGCGGGGCTCGAACTCACAAACTGTGAGATCATGACCTGAGCCAATATCAAGAGTTGGACGCTTAACAGATTGAGCCACCCAGGCGTCCCCGGCCAAGGTTCTTGCTTTCGTGGAACAGGGAGTCCGTTGTGATAAGTAAACAGACTAGTAGCACTAGAATAGCGTGTGATCTGAAGGAGACGTGGGAAGTGCAGGCCGATAGAGAAGGGCTCAGAACAGGTCATGTTTGGGTTGAGATCAGAAGGAACCAGGGAAAGACAGCTCCCGCAGAATAGCAAGTAAGTGCAGTGTTCTGGGCTGCTGCAGCTTTTTAGGGGTGACATCTACGCTCCCGGAATAGGAAGAACACAGGCCTGGAGTGATGGACTGGTCCCCAGTTCCAAAGTGAAATGCTTCTCATCTTTGCTTTGCTTCTCGTCTTTGCTTTCTCGGAACCAGCGTGCGTCTAGTAAATTGAGGGCCAATCTGGTCTGATGTGAATGCACCAAGAATCCCAGCGGTCAGAGGCATCCTGTGATGAAGAGGGTGGGCAGGGATGCTTGTGGTTTGCTGTGGTTGCTTTTGTGTATGTTAGGCAGGGAGCTCTGCCTCGGTTCTCAAAGGTGGGGTGCCTGGCATACTGGGGGGGGGGTTCCCCCATACAAACCAAAGGCCCAAAACCCGAATTGAGCTCAGACGTAGGCACTGGGGGCGAGGCTGGGCCTAGAAGGGCTTATTGGCTTCCGACTGGTCTTCTGGGAAGTGGACCACACGGATGCAGAGACTGGAAAACGAGGTCCTGAGTAATTGGGGGTTGCCAGGACTCTAGGAGGCCAGTGGCTTGGCCATGTGCCCTCCCGATCTCTGTGCTGTTCATGCAGCTCTTGAGCTGGGGCGGGACCTGGCCCGGACTTCGGGCCCCTGCGGGATGGCACTCATTTGCCTACCCTGGCACCATCAGGAAGAGGGTGGGTGCTTAGAGATTGTCAGGCACTGACAGGTGTATGGTGGGTTTCATTTTCCTTTTTGTTACAAAGTTGGCGGTGATTTCAGGAGCGTGGGTGGTGACGCATCCCCTATTGGGGCGGGGGTGAAGATTCTGGAGGTTAGAGATGTGGGGAGCCTGTAGGCACTGCCCACTCCCCACCAGATTGGCAGAGGTTGTGGTTGTGACAAGGCACAGAGAGACACATTGGGGTGAACGTCCTGTCTTCTGCAGGACGAGATCATTTTAGGAAATGCGTTGTTCTGGGGTTCGGAGGAGCCGGTACAGGAAGTGCCCATGGATGAATTCACGGCGTGATTAAGGCTGATGTTCTCCGGGAGGGAACCACATCGTGTCACGTGGTGGCCCGGTTTAGAAAACAGAACTGTGACTAACTGTGGACATCGGAAAGTGTGGGAAGGAACCCTTGAAAAACCCCAGAGCTCCCCGTAGAAGGCCCGGAGACTTTCGGGAGCAACTTATTAGAAGCTGCTTTGGTTTCACTGGAGCTGGGCAGAGCAGGTGCGGGGGAAAGACTGCCCACGCCAGGTCCCCCTGGTGACCACGGATGAAAGACCCTGGAGGTCCAGTGGGCCACGAGGTGGGGCCAGGGGACACTCCAGGGACCGCAGCTGCCTTGTTAAGTCTTTAGAGGCGAGCAGCCAGCTCTGGGGCCAGGATGGCCCTGGATGGAAGGGGCCGAATGGAAGGCCCAGACACCTGTCCCTCCTTTCAGAGGAAAGAAAGCATTTAGGAAGTTCTTACTGTCTTTTTTTTTTTTTTTTTTTTTTTTTTTGTAAATGTACTTTCTTTTCTTTTCTTTTCTTTTAACATTTTAATTTAATTTTGAGAGACAGAGCATGGGCAGGGGAGGAACAGAGAGAGAAGGAGACACAGAATCTGAAACAGGCTCCAGGCTCTGAGCTGTCAGCACAGAGCCCGACGCGGGGCTTGAACCCACGAACCGCGAGATCATGACCTGAGCCGAAGTCGGACGCTCAACCGACTGAGCCACCCAGGTGCCCCATGTAAATGTACTTCCTTAGAGCAGCCAGGTTCTTGTTCCCTGATGACTTCTATGCGGAATGTGCTGGTTGGTGAGGTGTCTGTTCAGATCTTGGGCTCTTTTTTAATCGAGTTGTTTGATTTCTTACTCTCGGATGCTAAGAGCTCCTTGTGTGTTTCAGATGCACAGGAGCCTTTTGTAGATATTTTCTCCTAGTCTGGGGCTCGTCTTCTGCTTCTTCCTGCTGGCATTTGATGCAGAAACATCGATCAATGAGCAAGATACTGATGGAGACCTCCCGCAGGATCTAAATCTAAAGGGACCATGAGGTGGCTGTGACCTTGAACTGAAGGTTGAAAGTAGTAAGCTTCTTAAGTAACTTCCAGGAGAAAATCTCTACACCACGCATCTTACTTTTTTTTTTTTTTTTCAAATGTTTATTTTTGAGACAGAGAGAGACAGAGCATGAGCTGGGGAGGGCCAGAGAGAGAGGGAGACACAGCATCCGAGGCAGGCTCCAGGCTCTGAGCTGTCGGCACCTGGTTCGAACCCACGAACCTTGAGATCATGACCTGAGCTGAAGTTGGATGCTTAACCAACTGAGCCACCCAGGCGCCCCTCTACACCTCCCATCTCAAGCCCTGTCTTTTACGGAGCGATCAGCCGTGTTGATTCGGCGTAGACCCCAGCACAACCCGCTCACACATTGCTCTATAATAAGAACACCGGGATAAAGATGCTGTGTAATTTAGCCCTGCGAGGTAGGAATTTTTAACTCACTGCAAGTTCTACGCGGGGCAGGAATTTCCCCCTCGTTTTATAGCTGAGAAAACAGAACCTTGCCCAGTAGCCACTTCACCATGGGTTTAGTGGTTCTGGGGGTGCCTCTGCCCCCAGGGGACGCTGGCATTGTCTGGGGACATGTTGGGTGGTCACGACTGGGGCTGGGGGTGCTACTGGCATCTAGGGGATGCGGGCCAGGAATGCTGTGCACATCCTACAACCCACAGGACAGACAGCTTGTGCTGTAACAGCACATAGCAGTGAATTATTGGCCCCAGATGTCCGGTCAGAGTGCCAACGTGGATGACCCGGATGTTTGTTTCTGGAGGTGTCTCGAGAAGTCCAAGAGAGGGCTGAGTAGTCCCAGCTGGTGGGGAAGCAACTCTGGGCTCAGCCCCTGGAGTCGAGAAGCCCCTGCAGCTCCGCCGTGAACCTGCCTGGCCTGGGGCTCAGTATCTGGGGCTCTCTGCTCAGTTTCCTGAGGGGGAGAATCCGCCTGGCCTACTTGGGCCCAGGCACCAGTCGCAGGGTCCTGGTGAGCGGGGTCCTGTTGGGGGGCAGGTTCCCAGAGTGTGCAAGATGGGAGAGCGCTCCTGCCCAGAAGAAACGAACTTTCAAACTTTCCTGAAGGTTCAGAGGATGTGCAGCCAGACCCCCTCCCTCCCCCCCAGAAGGGGGAGGGGGACGTCCTCCCCTTCCAGGACAGCAGAGGGAGGAGGTGGCCCTGACTTCTAGGGCCTAAGGGCACAGGTGGAGGAGTCTTGACGGGCGCTCACCTGGCAGGCTGGGAGCTGGTGATGGGGCAGTGATGGCCGCAGGCCTGTCCTCGGGAGCTGGCGATTGAGACCTTTGGGGGACACACAACCCGTTCCAGCTGGAGGAAATGGTCCCCCTGATGGCATGCAAAAGAAGGCTGGGAATTAGCCAGGAGTGGGTGGGTGTGCGGGGCTTCCCGCCAGGGGCCCTGGAGGAGACCCCGGCTCGTCCCCGGCTTTTGGGGAAATGTAGGCAGTTCACGGTGGCTGGGCTGTGGTGTGGCATGTGGGTCGCGGTCAGCCGCAATCCGTGTTACTTTAGAAGGTCTAGTGGCCACCGTGCGCACAGGCACAGGTGGACTTCCCCCAGGCGGAGCGGTGGGTGGGGAAGAATCTGGATTCCCAGACAGTGAGGACAGAGCAGCTGCAGAAGTCGTGGCCCAGAGGCCGCTGTAAGAATGAAGACGTTTTGCGTGAAAACATCAGATGAGGCCGCGTATGAGGCCGCGTTCTCCGCCTCGTCCCCAGCTCCCAGTGCGTGCAGGGCTGACACACCCGGGTTGCCACTGGAGTGGTAGTTTGTAGCCCATTCAAGACATTTTGCAAACTTTGAAGTGATTTCTACATGCTGTTTTATAGCAGAGCTTAACAGCCCATTGATTGACTTTTATGTTTTTATCTTTTATTTTTTTTATTATTTAAAAAAAATTTTTTTTTTAACGTTTATTTATTTTTGAGACACAGAGAGACAGAGCATGAACGGGGGAGGGGCAGAGAGAGGGGGAGACACAGAATCGGAAGCAGGCTCCAGGATCTGAGCCATCAGCCCAGAGCCCGACGCGGGGCTGGAACTCACGGACCGCGAGATGGTGACCTGGGCTGAAGTCGGATGCCCAACCGACTGAGCCACCCAGGCGCCCCTATTTTTAATCTTTTAAAGTTTATTTATTTTGAGAGAGGAGAGAGCGAGAATCCCAAGCAGGCTTTGCACTGTCAGCACACGGCCCTACATGCGGCTCAAATTCACGAACCGTGACCTCATGACCTGAGCTGAAATCAGGAGTCAGATGCTTAACTGACTGAGCCACTGGGCGTCCCTGATTTACCTTTAAAAATAAAAACGGAATGGTGTCAACATAGAGGGAAAGAATTTGTAATGAGCTTCGTGTCTTTGGCCTGGGAGATAGGACTCTTAGAATTCCTTGCGTTTCCAGGCACGCGCATGATCACTTTGCCGATCTGCAGGACCCTTTGAACATGAACTGCAGATCATGTTTTAGGTCAGTGGGACTCCTAACCTGTGAGAAGGGAATGAGACCATGGAGGCATGTAAGTAGGTGAGGACCGGGGCCAGGCACATGGTGGGTTCTAGAATAGTCTACGGTACGAGGAGCCAGTGTCGGGCCCACGAGGTTCTCTGAAGAACCCCGCACCCTTTTCTCCAAACGCAAATGCCTCTTCTTTGAGCCACTTCTGTTCATGGGCGGTGCGGAGGGGCAGCTCCGGTCGGAGAGGAAATGCACTGTCTGTTCATCTGTGACTCTGTTCAGCTCCTGGATTGCGACAGATTCCTTGGGGAGGTGGGGTAGAAATCACTGGAAACCGCTGTGCTGTTTTTCCTCTCTCTGGCCCAGAGGAAGTGGCTTTCAGGGAGCTTTTGGTGTGGCTTTGTAGTTTCCTTTGATTATTATCCTGATGGCGATCTTCAAGCCCAGCATTTCTCCTCGTTTGTTTCCCCAGGTCATGGGGGTGGGGAGCGGGCCGGGGGAGGGGTGGTTTTTACAAGAGAAACACACGTAGGCATGTCAACTTGTACCAAACTGGGCTCTTTTTCTTGGTGGCCCGCTAACATCTCTTGGAAATCCTTGCTCCGGTGAGAAAGGGAAGCTGCCTGGGAGCCCAGAGCGGTGACTTTGATGCTCCTTACCTTTCTGTGCAGAGACGGCCTCTTTAGGAACAGCTAACTCTGGGTGGTTCTCTTAGCATCCTGGTCCCACCTGCCGGGCCCCAGAAGCATCAGTCGCCTTGGCAACCCCACACTCATCAGAGGAGCTCTGCTCTGAATGCCTGTCTTAACTCCCCGGAATTAATATTTATCGCACACCCTGAACTTGCTTTATCATCGTGCTCCCTGTCCGGTCGTCAGAATAATGAAGGGATGTTTATAAGACGTGAGTGGGTACGTGCTTGCTGGGAGTGGTTTTTAAGTGCTCCGTGTGATCGATCCCCGCCCCCCCCACCCCCGCTGTGGTTGGCAAAGGCCAGGCAGGTACCTTTACCCAGCCGTCTCTTGGTTTCCAAATAGCCGGTTCCGTCACATAAAAGATGTACCCTAAGGAAGCAGGTTTCCTCTCTGACATCAGCTCTCGCTTTATGTAGGTTTCAGATGCAAAACCGCCTTACTTCCTAGCGAGTCTGTTTGCTGTTTATTATGTTACGCAGGGGCTGAAACAACAGATTAGGAGGCTTAGGAGTGCGCCGTAAATATGTTGGCCTGGTGGCGTTAATCTGCTTGTCTGTACTAATTGCTGTTGGGGTGAAGAGAGCATCGTATGGAACGCGCTCAAGTCGAGAATTTTTGGCGGCTCTCGCGTCCTAGCGACCCCGCTTTCTGGTTGTCACCGAGAACGGAGTGAGCAGGCCTGGGAGGCGCGGGATCGGCTCCGCCAAGCCGGTGGGGGGGGTCCTTTACTTTTCTCCCGACTCGGACTGCGGGGCCGTGGGAACCCCCTCGAGGCTCCGGGTTCAAGCTCCGGAGGGGGGAGTGCGGGGGAGATAGCACTCCGCGGTTCCCAGCTGGCTCGTCTCGGCTGTTCCTCAGGAGCGCAGTGTGTTCCAGGGGGAGGCCGAGGGCGGTGGAGGAGCCAGGTCTGGGCTTTGCACCCTTGCCGCGTGCGTCTGCTGCTTCACCCCTGAGCCTCTGTCCTGGCGGGGCCACGCGGAGCCCGGTGGCACTGGCCCTTGGGCCATGCGTCTGAGGATAACAGGCGGGCGGAGGTGAAGTCTTATGAGCTCCTGGGGGCCTGCCCAGGCCGTGGTCCTTGAGGACGATGTTGGCAAGCGAGGGCACTGACACGGACACCAGAGCCCCTTAGGGGCCGGGCAGGGGCGGCGTGACGGCTGCCTCTTGAGAGCAGACACCGCTGCTTTTCTAACGACTGCTTGCTCCTGGGTTAAGGAGGGTTCTGGAGCAGCTAGTTGGCTCTTGGTAACAAAGGCACGTGAATCCTTTAAAAAATACGCGTTTGAGGGGTGCTGGTAGTCGACCTTGTCTCCTGGCCCGCCGTGACCAGGAAGCGCAGCGCACGCGCCCTTGAAGGGTATGACTGCGGAGAAGTGGCAACTTCCTCGCTTTACTGAGCAGCTGGTGAAGGGAGGTCAGCTGGGACCCTGGGAAGGGCGGTCAGCTCAGGTGCGCGTCGTCCGCCTGGGTCTCCGATGGGGCTTCCTTGCCAGCTTAGAGAACTGAACAGTAGGCAAACTCTACGTGGTTTTATGCTTTCGTGTTCGTAGTCGAAAGTAAACGGGTTCGAGCTTAGGCATTTTGAAAGGACCGCTCTTGGTTGGGGGTCTTCGAGCCTTTGCTCGTTAGCCAGAATCCGTCCCGAATGTGGGTTGCCCCAAGTAAGGCTGTCTTAATCTGCCTGTTTTTTTTTTTTAATTTAAACAAGTTTTTAAATTTTTCAAAAAATTTTTTGAGAGAGAGGGAAGAAGCAGGGGAGGGGCAGAGGCAGAATCCCAAGCAGGCTCCACGCTGTCCGCACAGAGCCCGACGCGGGGCTCAAACCCACGAACCGTGAGATCATGACCTGAGCCGAAGTCAAGAGTTGGACGCTTAACCGCCCGAGCCACCCAGGCGCTCCACGCCTGTTGTTCTAAAAACTTACACACTTCTGTACTTTCATTCGAAAAACCGTAATTCCAAAGGATCTAGGCTTTGCTCTAATAGTAAGTTATTAAGGAGAGAACAGACGTTGCCTGACTCCTGGGGCTCGCTCAGAGCTTGCTTGAACCCAGCAGTCCAGGAAGCAGCTGCCGGTTCCATGGAACCGGCGGCTGCTCTCAGTGTTTGCTCCCCTCTTCCCCCCACCACGGAGCCTGCCAGAACCATGCAGGTGCTTCTTTGTGGACAGAGCATCCTCGCAGCAGGCTGGGGAGAGGGGGACGCCGCGCTGGGTGCAGATGGAATTTAAGGGAGCTCCTTCCCAAAGCCTCATTTGAAGCGTCTTTATCCCTCTCTTTTTTTTTTCTTATTTTGAAAATGAATACTGTTTTTCAAAGTAAGACCTGAACGCATCCGTACCTGATGCTGATCCATACCTGATCCATACACAAGCTCGATAGAAGATCATCAGGGAAGACGTGAGGGAAAACGATTAAAAGAAGAACTAAACAGGAAGAAAAGCCAGAGTGGGGTCTCCCGCAGCCGCAGCCACAGCCACGGCTAAGCCTTGTTGGGCTCTTGTCACGTTCTGGGCATCACCCCGTCTGTGGCTCACACGAAGCGGGGAAGTGGGTGCTATGTGCTTATTCTCAGTTTGCAGATGAGCGGACGGGGGCTGGGGGAAGCGAGGTCCCTTGCAGAGGTCATGCCCCCAGCCGGGGAGATTAAAACCCCAGCAGCCTGGCTTATAAGTGGGCCAGCCTTGCAACCTGGAGAAGTGATTCAAATGTGGATAATTTTCCCAGCTGGCTCACAGTAAAGCCGCTTTCTTCTCTGGCATTTGAGATGCACTCAGCCACGGTGGCAGGAAGGTGCTCCAGAGGAGACAAATGACATCCATTCTGTGCCGAATGGACTCACTGGCATTTATAGAAAGAAGACAGACCCCCGGCGGCTACAGTCCAGAGCCTTGCTGACTCTGTGTTTTCTGCCCTGCAATCGGCCAGCCCCCGCCCCGCCCTCCCCCTGCTCCCCCCCCATTCTTCCCTGGCTGGGGGCCCCTTACAAATGCTGTCCCTCTGCCCCTCCGTGTCACTGGTGCCTCCAGCAGGTTGGGGCCCCTCTCTGCCCCCTTGAATGTTCCTGCCAGAGTTGCTGGCCCAGCGCCCACCTCCCTCCCCCCTGGCCTGAATCCTAGGCCTCCTGCGTCCTCTCGGAAGATAATGATAAGAAGTGACCTTCTGTCACTCACCCTGTGGTCTTTGTGTATTTGCCCAGTAAGCAGGAAGCAATCAATCCATGTGGCAGTTTAGGGCCACGCATCTTGGAGCCCAGCTTCCAGGGTTTGAACCGAGTCCCGCGGCACTCTGGGGCCTCGACCTGGGGACGGGTACTTCCCAGTCCTGAGCCTCGGTTTCCTCTTCTGCAGAGAGTACTTACCTCTAGGGTTGTTGGGGAATTAAATGGGTTATTAAATGATGTAATTTGAACTGGGCCCAGTGAAGCCATAGAGTGGGAGAAAATACTCCTAGGGTTCTGGTGCCGGTTCCCCTCCCATCACCCACTGTGGTGCCGACAGAAATTCTGATGTGGGGGTTCTTCTCCCCAGCACTGCTAAGCAGTTCTCTGACACCAGCCCGGTGTCCTGTAATTCAGCCCGATTCTGACACTCTCTCCAAGGACAGGGCTCAGCCCCACACGTCTGCCCCAGCCCTCCAGATGCCGGGCACAAGTCTGGGCCCTCATCCGTGCTTCTGACCCGTGGTGACAAATCAGAGGTTCCCATGACCCCTCCTTGGGTGCCCTTGATTTGCTACCACGGCTCGCAGAGCTCAGAGAAATGTTCTACTCGCCAGATCGCTGGCTTGCATGCAAGGGTCACTCAGAAGTGACCTCCTCGCACGGAGGAGATGCACAGGGGGCCGTGGGGGTGGGTGGGTGCCAGTGTCGTGCACGCGCACGCGCTCACCAGCCCGGGAGCTTTCCCAGCCCAGTCCTCTTGGGTTTCTACGGAGGCTTTATTGGCCATCGGTGACGGAAGTCCCATCTGTAGCCCCAGAGGGCCGTGTCGGGGTGGGGGAGGCTGAAGGAGCCAGCTCTCTAATCTCCTGGTTGGCTCCCCCTGGCAACCAGCCCTTTCCTTGGGTGACTGTCTCTGTCATCACGTAGGAAGTTGCTAGGGTTTTAGAAGCCCTGAGCCAGGGAAGACCTTGCCGGAGGACCAAACAGATCTGTTTCTGTTTGGGAATTAACACAATTGCCCAAGCACCCAGCTGATAAAGGACTGCTGTCCATGATCTGTAAAGAACTCCTACGACTTGATAATAAAGAAAAACGCAATAAAAGGGTAGATAAAAGGTCTGGACAGACACTCCACCAAAGATGTACGAATGGCCAATGTGCATCTGGAGAAGCATCATTAGACATCCAGGAAATGAACCAGATACGGTCCACACCCACCGGAACAGCTGAAATGGTCAGCCGAGACTTGGTGGGGATGAGGGACGAACTCTTTGTGCCCTGTGGGGGGGCAGGGGGCGGTAGGATGGTTCAGTCACCTAGGAAGTTAGTTGGGTAGTTTCTAAATTTAAAAAAAAAAAAAATTTTTTTTTTACATTTATTTATTTTTGAGAGACGAAGTCATACAGGGTGTGAGCGGGGAGGGGCAGAGAGAGAAGGAGACACAGAATGCGAAGCGGGCTCCAGGCTCCGAGCCGTCAGCACAGAGCCCGACGTGGGGCTAGAACCCGCGAACCATGAGATCATGACCTGAGCCAAAGTCGGACGCTTAACTGACCGAGCCACCCAGGCGCCTCTTGAAAACGTTACTAATACAATATTGGGGGGAGCTGCCTGGGCTAGGCGTGTAGCGAGCCCTCCACGGGTGATAGCTGTCACGTGACCACTGCCTCCAGACCCTACTTTGCCCATCACATAGAGAAGATGGGTGAAGAGAAGACCAGGGGACCCGCAGTGGCAAATGGGCGGAAATAATAAAACAGAATGAGATCATCATGACGCGTTTGGATGGTTACTTCCGTTTAAGAACACTTAGGAGACAGAATGTCGGCGAAGGGCCGGCCGGGAGCTCGTCAGTTGTCGTTTCTGCCTGTCGCCTGATCAGGTGCGGGCTGCAGGCGTTTGCAGCGACGGGGCGGGAGACACGGTGCCCCGAGAGCTGTCATCTTCAAACATCCCGCACTGCTGCTGCTTCTGAGAATGTCTGCACTTTGTTAGGGGAAGAGAGTGTTTTAGTTAAGTCTGACTAGAAAACATATTATTAGTATAATGAGATTTTAATGATTTGAAATTTTGTTGGAGCAGCACGCGGAATTTCAACCTTATCGTGTGCAGCTGGGCTCAGCTTTTGTTTAATTTTTTGCTTGGGCCTCCTTGCAAGGACACGTTTCTACAATTATTATTTAGTTTTTCTTTCTTAGAGCCCTGCTGGTAGGCTGATCCTAATTTTCTTGCTTAGAAGATCTCTTGGGGGGGGGGGAAATACTCTTTTTTGTACACATTTAGCTGGCTTGATCACTTCCAGGGTGTGAGTGTTGTCACTGAAGGAGATGTAGGTTTGTTTGAGATTTATGTGGAGGCTCTGCTGATTGTTCAGAATTGCCACAAAGCGGAAACGGCCCCGGATGCCCTTCTGCAGATGGTTGGATGAACACGATGTGGTCTAGCCAGACAAGGGAATACTATTCGGCAGTGAAACGCATGAAGTACCAATGCGTTCCGCAACTTGGGGACGGGATACTCAGCGACAGAAGCCAGACCAAAGGCCACAGGTTGTGTGAGTCCGTAGTTGCGAAATGTACGGGACAGGCAAATCCACAGAGATGGAGTAAGAGATTCGTGTTTGCGACAGGCTTGGGAGGATGGGGAGTTCCTGGCAGTGCGGGTACAGGGTTTCTTTCTGGGGTGATGAGAACGTTCCTGACCCAACTGTGGTGAGGGCTGTAGAAGGGGTGAATATCCTCAAACTCACTGAATCGCGCACTTGACACGGGTGAATTGCACGGAGTGTGAATTCTTTGTCAGCAAAGCAGTTAGGAAAACAGCGCTTGGGCTGAGAGCTGAAGCCTGAGCTTGTCAGTTTCTCTCCCGCCGTAAGTCAGTGTCTTTGCGTTTCCAAAGTGGGCTCTTTAACCTTGGGGTGAGGATGGGCGGTCCGGTCGGCCGTGGGTTGGTGGAGTCTTCGTCCTCATTTTCCTGTCCCCGGTCCCTGACTGTTTTGGTGGCAGCTGTCCCCCACCGAGGGGCTGCTGCTTGCTCAGATGGTCTCATCCGATCACCACTGCGATGCGTTGAGGCGGGTCTGATGCTGTCCTCGTTGGGGAAGAGAGAATGGGGACCCCCATCGGTTGTGTGTGCAGTTTTGCTGACCTTGTGTGCTTCGGGAGGGAGACTTTGATGAGGTTCCTATGGGGCTGACAAATGGTCAGAAGGTCCGAGCTGGGACAGGTGTCTGTGAAACTTTAATTTGACCTTGCCCCCGTGGTAAGAAAGGCATTTTACGCAGAAGCACCAGTTCAAACCTACATTTATTCATAGCCACGGACTCCTGTCTTCCTGTAAGTGAAGCACGTTGGCCTTTTCTATTCGATTCTGTTTCATTTCATTAGAGAAACGTGCTGGTCACACTGAGCTGATTGACGACCCTCTGGGTCAAGATGATGGTTTCAGTATGTTGCTCTGAGAGATGTAAGGAGGGAAATGAGTCAGTGGATGTTATGGGGCCCAAGGAATTTAATCTTTATTTATTTTTGAGAGAGAGAGAGAGAGAGAGAGAGGGAGAGAGAGAGAGAGAGAGAGAGAGAGCGCGCGAGCGCAACAGCAGGGGAGGGGCAGAGAGAGAGGGAGACACAGAATCCGAAGCAGGCTCCAGGCTCCGAGCTGTCGGCACAGAGCCCGACGCGGGGCTTGAACTCATGAACCGTGAGATCATGACCTGAACCCAAGTCAGACAGCCCCTCAGGCGCCCCAAGGGGCCCAAGGCATTTGAGGACTATTGTTGTTGGGCCTGGTGTCAGATGCTCAGGCCTGGCTTCTCAAACTTTCAGTTGTTCCCTGTCATTCATTATCCTTTGGCCTCCCAGGCAGGTGGTCACTCCTCTATGCATGTGAGCCCCCCTGAGACCAGGGGCGGGCTGGGGGTGCAGTGGCCCGCCCTGATGCTGGCCCAGCGCTCACGGCCCCTCGCTCTTGCTGTCCACTCTTTATTCCCCACGATCTTGGCCCCCTTGCTCAAAGTCAGTTGACCATCCGTGTGTGGGTTTATTTCTGGGCCGTCCCTGCCGTTTCATTGGCCGGTACGTCTGTCCTATGCCAGTCCCACACTGACCTGGTTACCGCGGCGTCGCGGTAAATTTCTTCCACTCTGTCCTTCGTTTTCGACATTGTCTTGGCGAGCTGCAGTCCCTGAAGATTCCCCATGGATCTGGGGGCGGGTTTTCCTATTTCTGTAGAAGCCGCCACGGGGATTTTGTAGGGATTGCGTAGAAGTTGAAGATCGCTTGGGGTAGTATCATCATCGTAACAACGTTAAGCCTTCTCATCCCCGAACGCGGATGTCTATCCATTTGTTTAGGTTTTCTTTAAGCTGCCTTAGCAGGTGTTTTGCGGTTCTCGCTGTGCAGGGCTTTTTGCCTCCTTGGTTAGGCTTATCCCAGGGAGGTTTATCCCTTTGGATGCCACGTACGTGGAAGATTTCCATGCCCGGGATTAACCGGGTGTCTAGGCTTCAGCCCTGGTTCCTGGCCAGCAGGGACCTTCTGAGTGGCCCACGTGCTGTTTCTGGCCCCGTCTTGCTGGTGTCTCACTCTGAACCCAGAGGGGAGGTCGAGGCCCTGCCGGCGGGGGTGGGAGGGGGCTGGCTGCAGGGGGGATGAGCTCCTGGCCCCGGAGGCGGAATAAGCCGGCGGCTCCCAGGTGTCCACCTGGCAGGTCTGATAGAGGCCAGGCCCGGGCACAGGGGCCGGTGCATTTGACCGTCATTGAGCTGCATCGCAGCCTGTCTTGGTCACATGTTATCTCCCTATGCAGCCCCCCTTGGACTCACCCGATTAACGGAGGTGCAGAGGGGTGTTCGTTGCTCTGATAGCGTCAGCCGGGGTGTCGTGTTAACCACAGAAGGTGCTGCAGAAGCCTCGGTGACATCACGGGGGTTTGTCCCGGTTCGTTGTGGGCAGTGTGGAGGGTGCGGCGGGGGCTTGGAGGATGAGGTCAGAGTCTGCCGACTGGAGCCTCAGGGCCCTTATCAGTGAGGCTGGGAACGGCAGCCTGATGATCTCTGATGGCTTTGACGATTAAGCGAAGTCACGCAGGCGGAGGTTAAGCACAGAGCCCAGCTGCAGGGAGGCCCGGGGCCCCAGTGTCCTGTCTTCCTCCTCAGCTGGGAGCACACCCGCAGCGCTGCATGCTTTTCGTGCCTCCGTCCTCACCGCAGGGTGCTGTTGGGACCCATTTCGCAGATGAGGAACATCAAGGAGGGAGACGAGAGTTTGAACGCTCTGGCCTGGGGCCCGGCGCCTTGGACTTGGGGAGCTGGGAGCCACACCGAGCCTGTGCCCCCGGCCACCGGGCTGTACCCCGCCTTGTTGCCCTGCTTGCATCACCATCACCCTCCGCCTCAGTTTCCTCGTCTGTAAAATGGGCATGAGGAAGGCCTTCCTAAAAGACTCGTGGGGAGGTTTCCCTCCAGACGATGCCTGGGACCCACGGCAGAAGTGCAGGGACGTATTCAGGGGCCCTCAAAGCCACCCCAGGACACGGGGATAAAGACATTTGCGGGAGTAGAGCCTTGAGACCTGTGTTCCTCCAGCTGCCTTTATTCACTCGCTCACTGGCTTCTTTGTTCCTTCAGAAGGCGTCGCTGGGGTGGGCATTGGGGGTAGAGCCTGGCCCGTGGCCAGCGAAAAGGCATGCCTTTCTGCAGAACAGGGGGGGGCAGATGAGACCCTCCAGGCCTGCCCCGGGGAGGAGGGACCTTAAGGCATGTGGTGGGGGCCAGCCCTGCCCGGGGGCCGGGAGGGCTCCCCTTAGAGGTGGCTTTTGAGCTCATGCTGGAGGGTGAGCGGGTTTAGCACATAGGGTGTCTACAGCCAGAGGGAACAGCCTTCGGGAAGCTGAGGGGGTGAGTCGCATCCCCCCCCCCCATTCCTGTGCTGTGAACCCAACCCCCCAGCCCCCAGTACCTCCGAGAGCGACCTTATCTAGAGGGAGGGTCTTTGGGGAGGTCCCTGATCCAATGTGCATAGTGTCCTTATAAAAAGGGGGAAATCAGGACATAGACACAATACCTTGATCCTGGGCATCCAGCCTCCAGAGTGGGGACAGAGTAGGGAGAGCGTAAGGTCCTATGTTTACATCCCCGGGGCTGTGGCCCTTAGTTACTGCAGCCCCAGGACACAAATACAGCCTGTGTGGCTGGAATGCAGGGGACAGCGGGCAGGAGTGTGTAAGGTGAGGCGGGGGGGCCATGCAGAGGCTGGCTCAGGCCCCTGTCTGGTCGTGACCACCAGTGACACAGGTGACACTGTCCTTTCGGGTGAAGGATCAACATCAGGGCTGGCCACAGCCACAGGGAGGCCTGGCTCCTTTGTCCGCTGCCTCTTTCAAGGTGTGTTTATTTAAAACAATTTTTTTTGTTTGTTTAATGCTTACTTATTTTTGAGAGAGAAACAACACAAGCAGGGGAGGGGCAGAGAGAGAGGGAGACACAGAATCCGAAGCAGGCTGCAGGCTCCGAGCTGTCTGCACACAGCTGGACGCGGGGCTCGAACTCACGCGAGATCACGCGAGATCACGCGAGATCACGACCTGAGCCGAAGTCGGACGCTTAACCCACTGAGCCACCCAGGCGCCCCTAAGTGTGCTTATTTTTATTTTTATTTTTATTTTTATTTATTTATTTTTAAAAAAAATTTTTTTTTCAACGTTTTTTATTTATTTTTGGGACAGAGAGAGACAGAGCATGAACGGGGGAGGGGCAGAGAGAGAGGGAGACACAGAATCGGAAACAGGCTCCAGGCTCCGAGCCATCGGCCCAGAGCCTGACGCGGGGCTCGAACTCACGGACCGCGAGATCGTGACCTGGCGGAAGTCGGACGCTTAACCGACTGCGCCACCCAGGCGCCCCTAAGTGTGCTTATTTTTAAAGAGGGGCCCTGGCAGAGGAGACCCACTATCCAGCTGGGCAGGAGGGAGACAGAGCTGTTAATTTGGGGGAGGGGGCGTTCAGTCCTGGGGGGGGGGGGTCACAGTTTGGGGCAGAGTGTGGCCCTGGTCAGGGACATCTGTCTCTCAGTGGGCACTCGGATCCCTTCCTGCCCCAGAGACGTTGCCAAAAACCCATCAACAATAAACAACAGTCCCTCCCCTCCCCCAGGATAAAGACCAGGGCCCCAGGGGGCCTTGCACTTGAATGAGGTGAGCCTAAACAGAATCCTCATCACTGCTTCCGTGTGGAGAGAAGGTCCCCCCTCGCTCGCGGAGCCGCAGGATTGTTCAGGTGGTCAGTGACAGAGATCCGGCTTGCAGTATTTCGGGCAAGAAGGTTTGTCTTACGTACGCAAGCCTAGAAAGGCAGAGGAGCGGCCTCAAAGGGCCTGACTCAGGGATGGGACCCCCGCCGTGACCCTGCCCTGCATGTGTGGCTCACGTGCCTACAGCATCGCAGGGGTGGGGGTGGAGGGCCCTGCCTCCCCTCCCCCTCCCCCGGGCCACCAGGTCGGCCCCTGGTGTCCTATCCCGAGGCCTGATCACCTGTGCACTCCCACCCCCTGGTGTCCTATCCCGAGGCCGGGTCACCCGTGCACCCTCCTGTGTCGAGCTGTGCTGACATCAGCCCCACCACCGAGATCTTGTGGCCACGTGGCCCTGGGAGCTGGCTGCAAGCCCGGGTCCCTGGCCCCCTGGCTGTGCTCAGGGCTGGGCCGCCTTCCCAGAGAAATGAAACGTAAGCAGAGTCTCCTTGTCAGGAAACGGAGGCCCCGAGAGGGGGTGGGAAGCCGGGTCTCTTGCCGAGCGGCCTTCTCCCCGAAGCCGGCAGGCTTCTGTGTGTCGCTGTCAGAACGGACGACCCCGTCCACGAGCCAGGGCGCTCTTTTCCTCCCCCCTTTGCCCGTTGAGCCACCGGACGAGGACCTTAGCTCCCCGCCTCGGGGTGAGCTGCAGCCTGATGGATCTGGGGGTGGTTCCGGACCTCTCCGCCGGTGCGCGAACTGGTGTCCTCCAGGTGACAGCGGGAGCAGAGGACTCACGCGGTGCCGCTGGCGCTCCGAGCTCCGTTAGGTTTCTCCGAGGCATCGTCCCCACGGCTGCCCAGGCCCCACTGATTGGTTTCGATTTTCCTCTGTGTTGGAGCGATCCAGTTTGAAGCACGACTTCTGAGCGCCTTGCGAGAGCTCTAGGGGCTGCGGTAGCCCTGGAGGTGCCAGCCGGAAATCCAGCTTGAATTGGTACCTCGTTGCTCTGAAAGGCGGGGGCCCCCTGTCTGCCCACGACGTGGGCTCAGCCACCCGGAACGTGACGCGAGTGCATTTTGGGGCACCGGCCGCGCAGGCCTCGGCCTCTGTGCGTCCCTGGCAGGGGTGGGCTCGCTGCGCCCACCGTGAGCGAGCCCCGCACCTGCTCTGTACCGTGGGCAGGCAGCGCCTGGGGTGCCTGTGCGGGGCTCACCCAGGTCCCTCCCTCCACCGCTCAGCCCCCCCCCGCCCCCCCCGCCCCGCCCAGCAGGGTCTGCAAACCTCCGCTTGCAGAGAGACAGATGGGAGGTTCTCTAGCCTTCGTGGCAACCACTCCACTCTGCCCTTGCAGCCAGAGAAGATAGTAAACGGGTGGGCGTGGCCAGGTTCCAATAAAGCTTTATTTACAAAAAACAGACCAGAGGCCAGATTTGGCCCCCCAGGGGTTCACTGGCCCCCAGTCTGTGGCATAGACTCCATGCTCTAGATCCGAGGTATGTATCCTTTCTGTCTTCTTAAAGTGTTATTGGAAAAGAAATGCCAATGGCCCAATCCCCCCGGGGACCTTCCGCACCTGTTAAGACTCTATATGCTACAGACTGGTAGGAAGGCACAGGACCTAGGTCACTTGTCCCCTCTTAGCTCGGTGACCTTGACATGGGCCCAGCCTCATCCCGTTGTCTGAACAAGGGCTTTGATGGCAACAGCTCTCTTACCAATGCCAGGATTGTTCCAAGAATTAAATGAGTTACGGGGCGCCTAGGTGGCTCAGTCGGTTGAGCGCCCGACTTCGGCTCAGGTCATGATCTCACAGTTCGTGGGTTCAAGCCCCACGTCGGGCTCTGTGCGGACAACTCAGAGCCTGGAACCCGCTTCGGGTTCTGTGTCTGTCTCCCTCGCTCTCTGCCCCCCCCCTCCCCCGCTCCTGCTCTGTCTCTCTCTCTCTCTGTCCAAAAATGAATACAAGTTAAAAAATCACAAAGAATTAAATGTGTCGACACGTGGGAGAAGGCCCCGTAAGCTGTGACGTGTCACCTGAGTGTGCCCGCATTTGTCACCGGGTGCAGAGAAGAGAAAATTGGGCAGAGAACTTGCCGCTGGGAACAGGCCGGGGGTTTATTGTTGCCTGTGCCATGCAAACGCCCCTTTTAGGTGCTGGGGTCTGCTTTTTGCCGTCTGCTCTGTGGAACGAAGTGCCCGGTGCCCTGTGGCTCTCTCCCTCTCGGTGCTGCAGGCTCCTGAGCCCTGTCTGTGCTGAGTAACAGCACTAGAGGAGAAACACATCTTCCGTGACACTTTACCCAGGCAGCCATGAAAGTCTTCCTGCCAGTTGGTGGAGAGGGTCTCCCTTGACAGGTGCCATGTAATCGAAGACAGGTGCTTTGTGGCTGCAGATTCCCTGCTGCAAAACACACATGTAACCCTGACGAAGTGAGAGGGAGAGCCAGGAAGGGGGGTTACATCACGCGGGCTGTTCGTAGGCGCTGGGGGCGGGGGGGAGGAATTACAAATAAAATTCAGCGGAGACCGTCCTGCTGGCGAGGCTGCGGCCGTCTGCAGCCTGTGACTCCATCCCTGGGCGTCTGGCCGTTAAGGAGGGCCCTTGAGGCCCAGCCTGGACGCGAGCCAGGCGAGGGGCTCTGTGTCTCCGTGGGCTGGTTTCAGACTTGGCCACGGCCGCCAAAGGGAGAGGAGGAGCTGCCCGCACTCCCTCTTGGTGGAAGGAGCACTTTCTCTGGTTGGCGTGCGTTTGGTAAGTGACGCCCACGTGATGGGTTGAATCGTATTAACCGCCCCCCCCCCCCCCCCACAAAAGATGTCCTGACCCCCAGGGCCTGTGCATGTGACCTTATTTGGAAATAGGGTCTTTGCGGATGTGATTTAGATGTAGGTTAGGACGAGGCCCTGGAGTGGGGCGGGTCCCTGATCCGATCGGATTGGAGAAGAGAGAGGTCACACAGGGGCAGACATAGAGGTGAGGCAGCCACGAGCCGCGGAGCCCTGGGGACTGACAGTCACCAACAGGCACCAGGGAGAGGCAGGAAGGACCCTCCCCAGAGCCCTCAGAGGGGCCACGGCCCTCCACCTTGCTCTCAGTCTTGGGGCCTCCAGAGCCATGGGTCTGTGTTAAGCGCCCCCGGTTTGTGGTCGTTGGTTATAGGTGCTGTCTTAGTCTCTGACCTCGGACCTGCTGACTGCCTCAGTGGGTCTCCAGCCAGTGTGGCCGCAAGTGAATTTGAAGGTCCCACGTGGACGTCGGGGTAAGGCGCTGACCTGGAAGCACTCCAGGCCTGGCCGCCCCCCCGAGAGGCGGTGTGAACGCCGACCAGGCAGGGGTCCAGGTGGGTCTAGGATCAGGAGAGGCCGAAGGATGTCAGACTCCCCCTCCTCCCCCCAGTCCCAGATCACCCGCCCCTTGGAAGTGTGGAATACGTGTGTTACGAAGAGCCGGGAATCTTTTCTTGCAGGGGTCCAAAGAGTAAATATTTCAGGCTCTGCGAGCCATCTGGTCGCTGTAGAAACCGTCAATGCTCCCGCTGTCGCGTGAAAGCAGCTGTAGGCGATACCTAAACGTATAGGTGTGGCCGTGTGCCAGTAAAGCCCGTTACAAAAGTAGGTGTCGGGCCAGATTTGGCCCACTGGCAGTCCTTTGCCAATCCCATTTTTTTTTTTTTTTAACTTTTATTTATTTTTGAGAGATACAGAGACAGAATGCAAGTGGGTTAGGGGCAGAGAGAGAGGGAGACACAGAATCCAAAGCAGGTTCCAGGCTCTGAGCTGTCAGCATGGAGCCCGACGCGGGGCTCGAACTCACAAATGGTGAGATCATGACCTGAGCCGAAGTCGGAGGCTCAACAGACTGAGCCACCCAGGCACCCCAAGAATTTCCTTTCTTTGTGAAGCTGAATCATATTCCGCTGTATGGATGGACCACATTTAGCTTATCCATCCGTCCGTGGACGCTTGGTTAATCGTGCTGCTGCATCGCAACGTATCAGTTAAGCGTCTGACTCTTGATTTCGGCTCGGGTCATGATCTCGCGGTGTGTGAGAGCGAGCCTCCCGTCAGGCTCTGTGCTGACAGCATGCAACCTACTCCAGATCTGCTGTCCCCGCCTCTCTCTGTCCCCCCCCCCCCCCACCGATCTGTCCCTCCCCTGTTCTCTCTCTCTCAAAATAAAAAAATAAACTTTAAAAATAAAAGAAAGAAGGAAGGAAAACCTGCCACCACATGGATGAACCTTGAGGACATTATGGCAAGTGAACAAGTCGCAAACGGACAGACACTGTATAATTCCGCTTCTGCGAGGTCCCTGCGGGAGCCAGATTCCTAGAGACGGAAAGTAGGTGGGGGCGACAAGGGCTGGGGGAGGGGGGGATGGGGAGCTGTTTCATGGGGACCAAGTGAAGGTGAAAACGTGGAGGTGGACGGGGTCCCGTTGTGTCACCATCGGAATGTACTTAATGCATCGGACTGTCCACTCAACGGTGGTTAAAGTGGTAATTTTTCTGTGAAGTGTATCTCACAATTTAAGAAACCAAGGGAAAGATTTATTCCCACGCCGTGCGTGTCCCCGGGACTCTTGGGATCGCCCATCTGCACGGCTCAGCTCTGTGATGTGGCCACCCCGCCTCTTTGCACCAGTGTGTCGGGTCCCGGGCCAGGAGCACGGTGACTCGGGGCTGAGGAGCACCTGGGCTGAGTTTTGACTTAGATGGAGAGCAGGTGGCCAGGGGTGTGGACGGCGATCTTCCCCTTCTGCCCGTAGCGTCCCCTACCTTCTCATTGGACAGATCGCCCTCTGAGCCCTGGTTTTCCCCTCAGCGGATGGGCATAGCCTCGGGGTGTCAGGCTGATTTCTAGAACACAACCAGAGACATCACCTGGGAGGCGCTCCGAAAGGCAGGTCGGCCGAGAGCCAGCGCTGGGGTCCTTGCGGGGCCATTGGTGGGAGAAGTCAACACATTTAAGAGTAAATTAAATCAGGGGATTTGTGGTCATTGGCGGCGTAAAGGATTTTCTGAGACACGCCATGTACCGAACAAGACCTAGCACGTGGCGGCAGGCTCCCTAAATATTTGTTAGAAGGCGGGATAATTTTATGAGCCAGTCGAGCCATATATAATGGGATTATTTGGTTCTCAAAGTAATGAAGTGACTGTAGGGCAGGAGCAGCTGCTAAAAATAATCTGCGCTGGTGGAAAATCCAAAGACCGAGAGGAGGCTGGTGCTGGATTCCAGCCAGGAACGAGGCCCAGAGGGAGCTGGCACACGGTGTCCCGGGAGCCGTCCGAGGGCCCGTGTGGGACCACGGTTCAGAGCCTGGACTTACCGGCACTCTGAGCAGACCTGTCTCAGGTCTGCGTTGGCCGAGCTCAGGAAGTCAGCGGGTAGAACCGAATGCACACCCACTTTGTGGCTTTAACAGCGAGAAGCGCGGCCGGGGTCCCGAGTCTCGGTCCTCGGCCCCCGGCGCCTGGGGTGTGATGGAGCGGCGGGGGGGGGGAATCCGTCCCTCCTTGCCTTTTCCTCATTTCTGGTGGTTCCCACGGTCCTTGGTGACAGTCGGCTTATAGACACGTCGCTCCAGTCCCCACCTCTGTCGCCGCACGGCCACCTGCCCTCTGTGTCTGGTTTCCAGACTTCCCTCTTCCTCTCGGCACACCAGTAGTGACCTCTTCCTTTTTATTTTGTGAATTTTTTTAATGTTTGTTTTCCAGAGAGAGAGAGAGAGAGAGAGAGAGAGAGAGAGAGAGAGAGAGAGAATGAGCAGGGGAGGGGCAGAGAGAGAGGGAGACACAGAATCCCAAGCAGGCTCCAGGCTCCGAGCTGTCAGCACAGAGCCCGAGGCGGGTCTCGAACTCACGAACCGGGAGATCACGACCTAGGCTGAAGTCGGAGGCCCAACCGCCTGAGCCACCCAGGCGCCCCTGACCTCTTCTTGGTAGCACCTGCGAAGGCCCCCTCTCCAAGTGGGGTCACGTTCGGGGGTTCCAGGTGGGTACGAATTCTGGGGGGACGCCATGCCTCCCACAGTACCCCGCACTTAGTACGTGCCTCAAAGCCGTTAGTTATCATTACCGTGATTATTTTCATGGACGAGGGTGTGATGACGATAAGCCGTAAGCCCGTGGTTGATCATGTTCTATCTTGGTGCTGCACATTTGGCGGTTGGTCTTGAAGTCTGTTCTTGGTTCTGAAGGGAGAAGGGGGGTCGGTCTTTGTCTTTTCATTTGAAAAAGACCGTGGAGCTGTGTGTCTGACCGGTGCCCCCAGCTTACAAATCGAGAAGCCTGTTTATGTATTTACTCATTCTTTTTTTTTTTTTTAATTTTTTTTAACGTTTATTTATTTATTTATTTAATTTTTTTTTAACGTTTATTTATCTTTGGGACAGAGAGAGACAGAGCATGAACGGGGGAGGGGCAGAGAGAGAGGGAGACACAGAATCGGAAACAGGCTCCAGGCTCTGAGCGGTCGGCACAGAGCCCGACGCGGGGCTCGAACGCACCGACTGCGAGATCGTGACCTGAGCCGAAGTCGGACGCTTAACCGACTCAGCCACCCAGGCGCCCCTGCATTTACTTATTCTTATTTTTAATGTTTTATTTTTGAGAGAGAGAGAGAGAGAGGCAGAGAGACAGAGCGGGAGAGGGGCAGAGAGGGAGACACAGAATCCAAAGCAGGCTCCAGGCTCCGAGCTGTCAGCCCGGAGCTCGATGGGGGGCTCGAACTCACGGACCGTGAGATTGTGACCCAGGCCAAAGTCAGATGCTTAACCGACTAAGCCACCCAGGCGCCCCTGCATTTACTTATTCTTATTTTTAATGTTTTATTTTTGAGAGAGAGAGACAGAGAGACAGACAGAGCGGGAGAGGGGCAGAGAGGGAGACACAGAATCCGAAGCAGCCTCCAGGCTCCGAGCCGTCAGCCCAGAGCTTGACGTGGGGCTCAAACTCACAGACCGTGAGATCATGACCCAGGCCAAAGTCAGATGCTCAACCGACTGAGCCACCCAGGCGCCCCCATCCTCTCCTTTAAAACAAACACTGCTCATTGGTGGCCTTGGGGGGATTTGATGAGCAGGTATAGTGTCTCTTTCCTGTTTTTTATTTCTTTTAATTTTTATTTATTTTGAGAGAGAGAGAAAGAGAGAGAACAAGCAGGGGAGGGACAGAGAGAGAGGGAGAGAGAATCCCAAGCAGGCTCTGCACTGTCAGCACAGAGCCCGACGTGGGGCTCGAACCCTCAAACCACGGGATCGTGACCTGAGCCGAACTCGGGACTTGGACCGTTAACCGCCTGAGCCCCCCAGGCGCCCCTCTTTCTTGTTCTTCTGGGAGCAGGGCTGGCCGTGGGTGTTGGGCGTAAGTTCAGAATGCCGTGTACTTGGTGTTGATGGTGTTGTGGCTGAAAGAAAGGCTGTCACACGCCGTCTTCCTCGCGAAAGTCTCACTTGGCTTGTTTGACAGCTAAGGACGTGTGTTATTAAACAGGAACGAAGACTGCTGTCGTTTGATTTCAAACTGCACTTGTCATCGTCGGGGTGCGTTCGCCTAGCACGACGGAGGGGCGGATGTGACAGTCCTGGGTCGCGTGTTTCCCACGGCAGCGCTCTCTCTCCTGCTTGTCACCAAAGGAAACCTTTTTCTCCTGCTCTGGGAAGGTGGGAAGGATTCAGAAACGAAGGGTGGCGTCTTACACGGGAGTTTGCTGGCTGCTTGTCACGGGGTATCTCTTGCTTCCATGGCTGGGGTGTGAGGAACTGCTCTCAAACGGAGACTTTGAATCCGTCGAGCAGGACGGGGGCAGCTGGGTGGCTCAGTCGGTTAAGTGTCTGACTCTTGGTTTAGGCTCGGGTCACGGTCTCACGGTTTCGTGGGTTCGAGCCCCGCGTCGGGCTCCGCGCTGACAGCTTGGGGTTCTCTGTGTCTCCCTCCCTCTGCCCCTCCGCCACTCACACTGTCTCCGTGTCTCTCAAAATAAGTAAACTTAAAAAAATTGTTTTTAAATAAACCGTCGAGCAGGACAGACTTTGGCTGAGCTGGCAGTGAGAGAAGTTGGTGGTGGGAAGGGTGGTTGGAGCTGGGTGGTTTGGGGTTCAAGTCCCGGGCGTGAGGACGCCAGACTGCGTGAGTTGCCCCCCGTGGGCCGGTGTCATCTGGGGACACAGTGCCTGGACAGAAGTCGGGATGAACCCGGCTCCCTTGGGCCTGGACCACGAAGGTAGAGTTTGGTGTCACTCGGGAAGAGGAGTTGAGGAAGAGCGAGACAAGGGGGAAAGAGGGCGCCGTTCCTTTCTGGAATACAGTCAGTTCACGGTTCTTACGCCCTCCCCACAGACACTCGTCAGCAGATACGGAACCGCTCTTGGGGGGGACACAGGGCTAGGTTCCTTGGGGCATCTGGTCACGGTGTTTTCACAAACTGATGAACGTATAGCCTTGTTTTACGTGTGCTCCTGTTTAAAGAAACCTTATTTTATATTTTTGATTCATTAAAAATTTTTTTGAATATTTATTTTTCAGAGAGAGAGTGAGAGTGAGAGCGAGCAGGGGAGGGGCAGAGAGAGAGGGAGGCACAGAATCCGAAGCAGGCTCCAGGCTCCGAGCTGTCAGCACAGAGCCCGATGTGGGGCTCAAACCCACAAACTTCAAGTTCGTGACCTGAGCCGAAGTCAGAGGCTGAACTGACTGAGCCACCCAGGCGCCCCAGTTTCCTTTTAAAAGCTAGGTAGCGTTTCCTTTCGTGATTGACCCTCTGTTATTTTTGTCCCCCTGGGAGCTGAGCGCCGGCTCTGGGTATCTGCTTGGCTGACTTGGTGGCACAGAGGCGCTGACAGGACCCGCCCCACCCCAACTCCTGTCCCAGGCTTTGTGAGCAGGGGACGCCCCATCTGCCTGGGCACTCGCGGTCTCCCGGCGGGAGCTGGCCAGGGCCTTCCTGCAGGAGCTCTGCTCAAGCTGAAGCGGCATCTCCCCGGGCACCGGTGCCATTTGCCGTCCTGGCCACGGGCGCTCTGTTAATTTTGGTTTTCCAGGGTTGTCCTAACAAAGCACCACAGGCCGAATGGCTTAAACCACAGAAACTTATGTGCTCACAGTCCTGGAGGCTGGAAGTCGGAGGTCAGGGCCCGTGGGATTGGTCTCCATCCCTGGCTTGCAGGGGGGTGTCTTCCCTCTGTGCGCACAACACTGGCACCCGTCTCTCTGTGTGTCCGAATTTCCTCTTCTTATAAGGACACCGGTCAGATTGGATCGGGGTCCACCCATGGGACCTCATTTTACCTTAATCTCCTCTTTAATTTTTTTAAACTTTTTAAAATTTATTTTTGAGAGAGAGAGAGACAAAGTGTGAGCAGGGGAGGGGCGGAGAGAGAGGGAGGCACAGAATCTGAAGCGGGCTCCAGGCTCCGAGCTGTCAGCACAGAGCCCGGCGCGGGGCTCGAACCCACGGACCGCGAGATCATGACCTGGGCCGAAGTCGGACGCTCAACCGACTGAGCCACCCAGGCGCCCCCTTAATCTCCTCTTTAAAGGCTCTGTCTCCCAACACGGTCACGTTCTGATGTCCTGGGGGTGAGGACTCTGACATTTGAATTCTGGGGGGGACACAGTTTAGCCCATAGACCCCCAAACACGAGAACCAGCCTCGGGACTGCACTGGCTTCGGGTCGCTCGTAGTTGCTGTCCCAGTTCCCCGGTGTCACCTCTGCGTGAACCTCGGTTTTGTACCGTGTCTAGTTGGGGGTGGGGGGGTTGCTGGGCGTCCCTGGAGGCTGGGATCCCGATGCCCGTGACTGCTCGTGGCCCTTGCCAGCCGGAGGCCCAGCTCCGGACGCCCGTGTCCCCGCTGGGCTCACGCACTTCTGTCTGAGCAAACCTGGGAACTGGAGAACGTACTGAGCGGCACCTGCAAGGAGATTGTGTTTCCGGGAGTTGGGGGTTGCTTCGTCATCGTCGCAAAGAAGAGCTAATAGCTAATGGCGCTTCCCGGTGCCAGGTGCCGTGTGAACTCGCCTATCCCAGTGACATCCCCACTCTCTAGATGTGGAAACGCAGGCACGGGGCCTGTCCAGGTTCCCCAGCTCGGCGGGGGGGTGGCGGGGGGCAGGCGGGCCCGGCCTTGACACCAGATGGCGTGTCCCGTGGCCAAAGCGGGGAGAAGGCCGGTTTCTGTTTCTGCTTCGCGTCTCCCCATTGCGGGCTGTCCCCTGGTCCTTCCGTCCCGGGAAGCCAGGAGGCACCACCCAGGGCACATCGACCAGCCTCCACAGTCTGGCCACGGCTCTGGCTTCGGCTGTCTGTTTCTGGTGTCTGATTTCTGTTGTCGTGGAGACGGGGTGACAAACGTCCTCGGCGCTGGCCCTCCTGACGCGTCGTTGGCGGCCAGGATGCAGCCTGGGGCGCCGCGGGCCTGCCCCGTAGCCAGGCCTCTGGCGTCGGGCCGAGATCGGAGGCTTATCGGAGGCCCCAGCCTGCCGTGGTTTTTCCCAGAGCCAAATAAACACGAGCCGGGTCACACCGCGGGAGTGGACGCTGTCTTCCTTCCTTCTCTGTGCCCCGTGGGTTGGTTTTCCCGGAGCAGTTTGCTTGCCCACGAGGCCGTTGGCAGTGAGGATAGAAATAGCTCTTTGTGGTCGGCGGAGTTCTATCGTCGGAGAGCAGCCCCGTCCTCCGGGCACCCCGATCCCTCACAGGCCTTCCTCAAAGCCCCAAAGAGGCCTCTTCCTCAAATTGCAAGTCATGCCGTCCCTGCCCGTGTCCGTATATGAACGTGACGCGTGCCCCCGGCTCCCCGCTGGGTGCCCACTGGCCTCCCGCTCCCCTGCATTTCTGACGCCTCTCCAGCCGCACCCCTGCCTGGCCAGTGAGTGCCCCCCGTTTTCTGACTGTTTTCGGCAGGAGTTCAACCCAGGCTGGCCCTTACCCCTTCCCTGCTTCCTGGGGCGAGGGCTGTTCGGACAAGGGAGGGCCCCGGGCTGGCGGGACTTTTGACTTTTCCTGGGCAGGCGTGGGTAGGAGGGTCCTCGGGAACCTCACCTCGGCCCAGACAGACGGGCACCTGCTCTGGGCGTCGAGGCGTGTGGGACGCTTCCATCCCTGGGTCTTTGGGCCCAGAAGAGTGGCGCTTGGAACGTCTCGAGGGACGGACGGATTGCCACCAGGCTTCTTTTAGGGGCTCCCCGACGTGACGGGTTTTCCTGCAACGACCTTCTGGTTCTGTCTTCCCCCCGTAACTGGCTCTTCCCGTCGCCCCCGGATGAGAGATTCATCCTGTGTTTTCTTCGGCCACGGCAGATGGCGGAGGAGTTTGCGTCGAGGGCGTGGGGGTGCGTCCGGCTCTGCCCTCGTCGGCACGATCATGGCAGCTGGTAGCGGTCACTCTGATGCTCCGTGTTCCCACCTGAGAAACGGAGAGGGGGGGACGGGCGAGGTGTCTCGTGCCAACCTTGTAACCTCGCAGTTGAGGACACCGAAGCCCGGAGGGGCCGAGTGCCCCACCCGAGGTCACACGGCAGTTGAGACCTGGAGTCGGGTTCGTCCGGAGCTCTTCTCGCCGGCTCGCCGGCCACCTCCCTGGGGCCCGGAGGGGGGCGGTGAGATGCCGGCTGTTCAGATGCTCCTGTGCGTCTGGCAGCGAAAGACGGCTCCTTCCCACCCACCTGATGGAGGAGAAGCCACGTTTCTCTTGGACTCTGCCCGCTGGATCCTTACAGAAAAGGAGCTGATGCTCAGGTGGGCAAGGGAGGTCCCAGGCTGGGGCGCCTGGGGGGGCTCAGGCGGCGAAGCGTCTGACTCTGGGTTTCGGCTCAGGTCATGATCTCACGGTTCATGAGTTCGAGCCCCGCATCGGGCTCTGTGCTGAAAGCATGGAGCCTGCTGAGGGTTCTCTCTCTCTCTCTCTCTCTCTCTCTCTCTCTCTCTCTCTCTCTCTCTCCTTTCTCTCTGCACTTCCCTGCTTGCTCTCGCTAAATCAATCAATCAATAAATGAACAGACTTGGGGAAAAAAAAAAAAGAGGTCACAGGCTGATTTTTGCCCGTGCCTTGATCACGGGCTTTTTGTGGGCGTGTGGGGGACATTTCTGGAGGGGAAGCCGGCAGTTGAGGGAGGAGCTTAAGGAGACTGAATGCAGGGGGCTCCCTGCTCTGCTCCTCTGCCGCCCTCCAGAGACCGAAGGCCTGACCGTGAGGAGCAGAAAGCGTCTGAACCGGGCCTCTGGCTCTTCCCGTGCAGGGGTGGGCCGGGGAGGGGTGGGGGGAATGGGTGGCTGGCGGAGGGGCAGACCCTGCCACCCTCCCCTCAGGCCGTCAGGGGACCTTCTTGCCCCTTCTCCCGAAGCGCCGGGTAGCTGCCTTCCCTGTCTGTTCCCTGGGAGAGGCGCGAGGCACGGGAGCACAGTCAAGGCTCTGAGAAGTCCTGCAGAAAAAGTCCCGTGTTTAGCTCCACTCCCCCCACTCCTTCCTCTGCTTCCTCGACCCTGGCTTAATTCCCGCCAGACCTGGGAGCGCCCAGGTCCGTGGAGCCCACGTGGGGACCAGAAATGACGGGGATGAACGGGCAGGCACCTTGCTCACGTGGGCCCCACGGTATTCCCACTTTCTCGGGGTCTGCTGGGCGTCCCAAAGCCAGTTTAAAGCTGTGCCGAATGTACTCTCTGCCGGGAGCATACGGTGGCCGAAGGAGGCGGAGGCCTGTTAAACTCTCGGGTAGGAAAGGGGCCCCGGGCTCCCAAAGCTTGGGGACTGACGGGCGAGTACCCGGCTCCGCGGCCGCCTGCCCGCCACCCCCCCCCCCCCCCAAAGCCTGCTCTGCTTTGCACCCAGAGGCCTTTTCTGGAACGGCGCTCGACACCGGCGTGTCTGTCCCCTCCTGAGGCTTGCGGCCTGCTGCGCGTGCGGGCAGGGTAGGCGTGACGGGGCTCAGGGTAGCAGGTGCGCATTTATTCTGGACGCTCAGCTCGTGGGACGGCGGCATGCAGATCCCGGCCCCTCTCTTCCTGGTCCTGGGGCCTCGGCCAGTCCTCTCTCTTCCTCGTCTGTAAAGTGGGGATAAGGGAGGTGGCCTGCCTCACTGCACTTAGACCCCCCACGGCCACGGGCACCCGGAAGGCACCGCTCTTGCCGTGTCGCTGCCTGTTGTCGTCTCGTGTTCTGCCTCCCCTCTCCCTCCTCCCACCCGTGGGGATCCAGGACCGGGAGAGGTTTCTAAGGTTTCTTAACTGCCCGTGACTCCCCCTGACTGCTGCGTCGTGGGCAGCACTTGGTCGCTGGGGAGACTTGGTTCCAGTAGGAATGTCAAACTTGGCTGCCTCTCCTCGGGCAGGTCGGCTGTGTGCAGAGCCTCCGGTCCCCGGTCTGCAGTGGCAGGGGCAGCCCGAGTGAGCTCGTGGAGGAGGATGTTGGGGGGGCGGGGCGGGGGCTCCCCATAGACAGACTTCCTTCCTCCGCGGCGCCAGGTCCGGCCATCTCTGTCCCCACCCCGAAGGCCGTCGCTCGCTGCCCTTGCGGGTGGGGGATTTCGAGGTGGGGGTGGAATGGGGCAAGGCAGTGGGACCTTGAGAACGGAGACGTGGCAGTTTGTTGAGCGGGACTTCAGAGACATCCTCTCTGCCCGGCTTATTAGCCAGCCTCCTGCTACAGGAGGTCCCAGAACAAAAGGACACACGTTTCCCACCTGCTGGGAACGTGGGGCCGGGGACTGGCACCGTCTCCCCGCCAGCCTTGTGGGCCAGGGTCCTTCAAGACTCAGTCCCGAGGTTACCTCCTCCAGGAAGCCTGCCTGGACTGCCGCCCGTTCCCTCTCCGGTCCCTCCACTCTTTGTGTCCTGGACGCTGAGGCCTCGGGGCAGGGCCTGTGTCTGCGTCCTTGCCCTGCCAGGCCTGGTTGCTGGTGGATGTCCGCTAGGGGGTCGCCGGGTGAGTAGATGAGCAGAAGTAAACTGAGCCCAGTCCCCTCGCGGCTCAGCTGTAAATGTGCATCGAAAGCCAGCCTTCTTCTGTGAAGTGGAGGAAATATCGACCGAAAGTGGACGAACACAGGCGCGCCTGCCCTCCCCACCCCCTGACCGTTAACCCCTGTCTGCAAACAAAGGGGGGCCGGGGACTGAACCGCGTCCCTCAGTTTCTCCAAACGCAGATGTTCTGTGCAGCTGGGGAAGCAGGTGTGCTTTGAATTGGGGTTCGCTGGGCGGAAGTGGGGGTCACCCCACTCCCACCCGCGGAGGCCCGGGTGGGAGCCCCCCTCGGAAGGGGGGCCGCGGGCCGTGGGGTGACCTTCCCCACCCCTTCCCCTCCGACCCGACCTGCTCACCAGCCCACACTCAGCGGCCCCTCAGAACTTCGTGCTAAAGCCGTGCGGTCCTGTCGCCTGTGCGGCCGACTGCGTGAGCAAAGCGGACAGAGGGCGGTCGCGGGACCGTGACCCTGGGCTGGGTCAGGGGAGCATTCGACAGCAGCTGTCCCGGCCGCACACTTGGCTGGCGGGTCCAGCCGTCCCCGCCTCGCCCCTGCTGTCACCATTGTGCAGAGCCTCACCCTGCGGGAGCCGTGGCTTCCTTGGGGACGGAGGGGGCCTGGTTGCCGGGACAACCAGAGGTGAGGGGGTGGGAGGCCAGGCCTCCGGCAAATGGCTGAGCCTCCCGCAGCCCCAGAGAGCGAGCGAGCGAGCGAGCGGGCGCCCCAGCGGGGCGGGCTGATCCTGGACTGCAGGGCACAGTATCAGAGGATCCCTGTCAGCACCGCCCCCCTAGGAATGGGGTACGGGATGGGGGGCAGTAGGCGTTACTCGCTGCCTCCTCCCCTGTGTCCCCACCGCCCCCCAGCTGCCCGGTGGGGCCGGGGAGGGTGTGTGGGCACGAGCGTGTGGCCGAGGGCCCAGCACGCAGCAGGGTAATGAAGAGAGATGCGCACAGCTGCTGAGCTCGGCCCCCCACCCCGTGTCCACACTGGACTCGTCATCCAGCAGAGGGACAGAAGAGCGGGCTGTCCCTCTGTGCCAAGGACACCCACCCCGCGTGTTCCCCGGAGGCCGGAGGTGGGGCCTGGGTGGACCTTTGTCCCGAGGGTCTAGGGTCAGGGACCCTGCCCCGCCCCGGCCACGTAGGCGGAGGGATGGCCACGCCCTACGCCTAGTTCTGCTCTGTTATCGTGCGACATCGTCAGGCTGTTACTATTTTAATACTGCATCGTCTCCAACAGGAACAGGTGCTCCCTGAGTGCAGGGCCCTCTGTCCCCTCGGAGCCCAGGGTGCGGTCTGCAGAGCCCAGGACGGCCGGGCGGGGTCCCTGACGGCCCCGTGAGATTCCGACCCGAGCGAGGGTCCCAGGGAGTCCCCGCCTGGCCAGCTTCTGGGGGTCCCGAGGCGGCTGCAGGAGGGCTTTTCCCCCTCGACACTGTTCATGCTTTGCACCGGATGATTCTCGGTGGCGGGACCGGCCGCGGGCGCGGTCGGGTGTGGAGCGGCTTCACGCACTAGATGCCAGTAACACCTCCTGCCTCCAGGTGGACGGCTGTAACCGCGTCCGGACGCTGCCAGGCCCCTGGGGGACAGAACTGTCCCCGGAGGCTGGGGGAGGGGGGCCGGCGAGATGCAGGGGACAGCGTCCCGGCGCTCAGGGCCACGCGCGGCTGTGCACAGACGTCTTTTGAAGGACGGCAGGACAAATCCCCGTTTTCCCGGCTCCGTGCAGGAGTGGGAAGGGTATCCTGTGCCTGCCAGAGACCAGGTCACGGCCGGTCCGGGCCCGCGGGGCGCACGTCGGTAGATCCCTCTGGCCCCTAAGCTGAGGCACCTCTACCCCACGTGCAGGTGAGAACACGGAGGGTCCCGGGTGTCCACAGATGCGGAGGGTGCCTGGGCCCCACTCTGCCGCAAGAGCCCCGCAGACGGGTGGCTTGGCAGAAACTCATTCTGTCACGTGGGAAGGCCGGAAGTCCAAAGTCAGATGTCAGCTGCATCGTGCTCCCTCCGGGGGCTCGAGGGGAGGATCGGCCTTGCCTTCTCCGGCCTCTGGTGGCTTCAGGCACTTCTGGGCTTATGGCTGCACGATTCTGGTCTTTGTCTCTGTCTTCACGTGGCTGCCTTCTCTCTCTTTTAAAAAAAAAATTTAAATATTTATTTTTGAGAAAGAGAACAGGGAAGGGGCAGAGAGAGAGAGAGAGGGCGACACAGAATCCAAAGCGGGCTCCGGGCCCCGAGCTCTCGACACAGAGCCCGACACGGGGCTCGAACCCATGGACCTCGAGATCATGACCCGAGCCGAAGTCGGACGCTCAACCGACAGAGCCCCCCGGGCGCCCCATGTCTTCGTCTTCGGGGCACCAGCAGTCAAGGTGGCCTTGTCTCAGAAATATCCGCAGAGACACTGTATCCAGATAAAGCCACATTCGGGGCATGGGGGCGAGGACTGCACCATGTATTCCGGGGGCTAAACGTCAACCCTTCGTAGCACGTGATGGGTTCTTGCACATCTTCCGGATCTGGCTGCCTCCCAAGGGCCGGTACAACCCAGAGGAGGGAGGCCTCCCTGAAGAAAGCGTGCGGGGCTCTGAGGAGGGAGGCATGCCCGGCGGGCCTCTGGGAGGCGGGCACCCGTGTCGGCGTTTGGGGAACCGCGTGGGCTCATTGTTCGTTCTGATAGAATGTCGTCCGCACGCGGCTCAAGAACTCAGAGATACGACCTGCAGGTCTTTAAACTTTACAACGAAGGAAGCAGCCGTTCGAGGAGCCATAGAGAGTCACACGGGCGGCGTGTTACTCAGGCTTGGGGACGTAAGTGCAAAGGCCCGGCTCCTTGAAAGCCAGGGGCGGCTTACAGAGCGTGGCGGGGAGCCCCGGATCGGCGTCCCAGGCCCCGGTCCTGCCCCGCTCCCCGCCAGCCTTGCTTGCCTCCTCGTGTCGGAGCAGAGACAGTGGCGAGCACTGGGAGAAGCTGCCTTGCCCGAGATCACAGCCGGGTGGGTAGTCAGACCGGACCTGCTTCACCTGAGTCCTCCACCTGCCCAACCGCCCCCGCCCCCCCCGCCTGCACCTGGAGAGCATGCTCGGGTCCCGGCACACGTGGGCGAAGCCGCAACGAGGTACCTTTTCTTGGTCGGCTTGCTGACGAGCTCCCGGTACCGGTGTCTCCCGAGGCCGGGCGCCGACTCTGGCGTCTGGGCCGGTGTTTCCTGTTGGTAGCGACTTGCGCGATGACCTCGAGAAAGAATGGGTTGACAGCGGCTGGGGCTGCTGCCCGGGATGCCGGGGGGCCGAGATCTAGAGCAGCGGAGGCGGGACTGAGAAGACGCATAGGGCAGGTGCTCCTGGGGCCTAGAGCCAGACGCAAAGGGTCAGGCCCAGAGAGGTGGTCGGAAGGGGCAGGCGCCTAGCACGTCCCCGGCTGCTCCCCGTGACCCGTTCAGTAGCCAGGCGCGGGAGGAGGTGAGGAGCACGGTGGCCCCGTGGGCCGGGACGGGAGCCACCTCGGGTCTCGCGAGGACACGAGTGCGTCCTGTTCCTTCTGCAGCTGAGGTGACAAGGTGACTCGTGTCAGTGGGTTTGCCACCACGAAGCCGACCTTCTCCGGCCCCATCGTCACACGAGCGTGACCTGGGACGCTCGGGGACAGTTGCGTTTTTATCCACCGCGTTGGCTGGACGCATCGTCTGTGCTCGCGTGTGTCTGTTCCGCTCGCGTGACCCAGGCTGTGCCTGTTTCAATAACGGTTGTGTCCCCGGGGCTTGTTAGCCTGGGGTCTGGCACACGGTAGGTGCTCAGTAGAACGGGCGCAGCCAAAGAATGTTCTGGGCCTTTTGAAGTGACGTGGCGTAGCTGGGGCCGTCTCGAGGCCGTATGAGTTTCCTGTGGTTGCAGTAACAAATCACCACGTTCAGCGGTTCAGAACAACACCGACGTACCGTTCTGGAGGTCTTACGTCCTCAAATCCAGGCGTAGGCAGGGCTGCCCGCCTTCTGGAGGCTCCGGGGAGATTCCGTTTCCTTGACTTCTCAGCTCCCAGAGGCTCCCGTGTTCCTTGTCGTGGGGCCCGTCCTGCATCTGCAAAGCCAGCAGCCCGGTGTCTTCGGGCCTCTCCCTGTCTCTGCTGTCTCCTTGCTCACGGTTCACTTGTGTCGTTTTTTAAAGGACCCTTGCAGTGTCTTTGGGCCCCCCTGGATGAGCCAGGATAATTCCCCGTGTCACGATCCGTAACTTAATCACACCTACAAAGGCGTTCTGCCGTGCAAAGTCACGGGTTCCAGGGATGAGGACGGAAATATCTTTGGGGGGAAGCGGGGCGTTATCCAGCCGGGCACGGGGGCCCTAGAAGAAAATTGCCCTTAGGAGCTCCAAAGAGGAGCACCGGAGGGGGATGTCCGAGTCCTGAAACGTTCACTCGTTCGTTCATCGACAGTTTCACCGTTGACTGGCCGTGTGTGTCCTCTGGGCCGGGCCCCGTGCACCTGCCCTTACCAGCAGCAGGTGCACACAGATGCCTCAGACGCGGTCATACTCGAAAGGGCGACAACAGCACGGGGCCCACGGGATTGTGTGGGGTGCCGTGGGGAGCCTCCCTTTGGCCGGCGGGGAGGGGTTCCCCCCATTGGCTTCTAGCTGCTCCTTTGGGGCTTTCCCTCCGAAGGCTGGTCACCGGGAAACGCTCGTGGGTCGTGACGGTCCTTCCCCTTTGTTGCCTGGAGTGTTGCATCCATTCGGGGTGGGCGGTGTCCTGTTTGTCCAGGCGGGCCACCTGAAATGCCACGTCGGCCCCTGGAGTATCTCAGCTGGGGGCGTAGCTGCCAGCCCCAGGGCTGCCCCAAAGCCACCTGCTTTGGGAAGGTGCCCCTCTGCCCAGCGGACCAGATTCTCTAGTTTGGATGGAACCTTTAGCAGATGGTATGTGGTCTAACTTGCACTGGCGGAGATGGGCCACTAGAGGGCGCCATCCTTCAGGCGGTTTCCGCACACGCTTCCCTGGTTTTTTCTCTAGTTGAGGTTTCTTGTGGCAGGTGCACATGGAATTTGTGTGTGTGTGTGTGTGTGTGTGTGTGTGTGTGTGTGTGTGTGTGTGTGTGTGTGTGTGTTTAACGACTTAATGATTTAATCTTCTTATTTTCTCAGCAGAGCACGCTTTGCATTTCCCCGAATACAATGGGACAGTACTGATCAGGTTAATTAATACGAGTTCGCCGAGCAGGGACCAGGCGAACTCGCTTCACTGGGCTTTGTTTTTCCCTGCCGTTTCCATTTTCTCCTTATTAAGCAGACTTCTCTCCTGGTGTGTTAACCTTGTTGGGCTTGTCCGCGCCTGGAAATGACCAGATTTCCTTACCCGCCCCCCCCCCACTTGGTCGGGGCACCCTGCCCCACTTGGCCCTAAGGGGCCGTGGCCGGTAAGCATAAGGGGAGACGTCGCACGTCGATGTGGCTTTTTTGATAATTCTGAGTTTCATTTGGGGGTGGTTTCCCTCCTCTGCCCCCACCTAATGCTTGTTCTAGATCCTTCCTCCCTCTTTGTTGACTCATGGCAGATTTTCATGACCAGTGATTGAATTTGCTTTCGCGTCCTCACCGAAACCCGGCACGATTGATTGGTAGAAATGTGATAAACTCACCGTCCGCAAATCAAGGGAACAGGGCACACACATCCCATCCAGATTAGCACGGATGCAGCCAGGATGCAGTGATTACCAGGCATTGGTGCGAAGGGCGGGGGGGGGGGGGGGGGGGGGAAGGGGGACCGAGAAAGCAGGAGGCAAAACCGGACGGCCCTTTTGGGGGGTCAGGGGAGGCTGGCCGCGGGGACGTGGGTCCAGCTGTTCGTCAGCTCACGGACATGTGCCAAAGGGCACCCCCTACATGATATGATGTTGGCCCTTGAGGTTTTCGGGAAGCCAGGATTCTTCCTCACCCTCAGAAAAGCAGGTTTGCCTGCGGGGGGGGGGGGTCTCCCCCATCCTTTGTTCCTGGCATGTATATGCATTTTCATTTCACTGTGAGTCACTTGAGACATGCTTCTGAGCCTCCCGTGGGCTCTGATTTCCTTGTCCTGGTCGCCGGTCACCATTCACGGTGGCTGGCCTTGGCTCCCTGCTGGCAGACTTTGGGCGGCACCTTGGGCTTCAGAATTGGCGTGGCGGGGGGCGGGGGGGTCACACCGTGTTGCTGGCACCGTCCAGCCGCCATCGTGGCGCTTTAGGTAGAGTCGAGGTTCTGTTACAATTCAGCCTAATTAGCGTCTGTTTTAAATGCTCGGCCACCAGATAAAGATGTTCGCGGTGATGCCTGTGCAGTAAATTAAGGATCTTTGAGATCCGATCATGCCTGGTTTGCAGTGAAGTGGATGTTTCCACGTCTGGATTCTTTGGGAATGGGTGACGTGGGGGTTCGTGGCCTCTTGTCATCTGAACGTTCAGTTAATGAGGCCGTCCCACCCCTCGATACTCACAGATGCCTGAGGCTGTCGGGATTCGGTTCGACTCGGTCCCGTCAGGTGAACGCACCCTCGTGGGGTCGTCTCCATGCGGGGCCGACCCCTGGGGACGCAGGGGTGAGGGAGGCCGGCCTCTGCCTCTGGGACTCTGTCATCCGGCGGTGAGACGTGCACACATCCCCGAGGTCGTAGCCTCCGGGAGCACCGGGCCTGTGAGTCAGCTCACGGCCAGACCCTGCAGACGTTCATGGTGCCTGGCCCCCTGGGTGAACCTGTCAGGTGGGTGACTCTCCATGACGCTGGGCCCTCCCTGTCACCCAGCACACATGCTGATGTCAGGACCGAAGGGGAGAGCCAGCACTTCCCGCCCCGCTGTTTCTTGTTAAATTAGTTGTCACGACAACCTCACGGTCGTGTCTGGTTATGATCCCTCTGCGGGGGGAAAGACAGTAAAAGACGGAAGGAGATGAAGCTCGTGCCCAAGGTCATTCTGCGATGCACCTGCAGAACCTCTGTGCTCTCTGTTCGGCCCATCCCAGCACCCGCCCTGGGCCCGGGGGGCTTTGGAGGAGGGCACAGGGCCCTGGAAGAATGGAGGTTGGCAGCAAACTGTGAGAGCGCACGGCGTGTTGGGCTGGTTCAGCTGCAGGCTGTGGTGCTGCTGGAGGAGGGACAGCCTGTGCAAAGGTCCTGGGGCGCCCGTGCCCGGCCCCGAGCTCTTCAGTGGCGCCTGGGGGTAGGGTGCCATGGGGAGGGATCTGGTCTTTGTGCAGGGAGGCAGTGGAGGACGGGGACGGTCTGTGGGCACAGGAGTGACCTGATGGGCTGTGTTCACGGGACACAGTCTTGAGAACCCGTGGGAGCTGGACCGGAGGGGAGGGACCAGGAACCCGAGACCCGCAGAGACGAGAGCGGACGCCCCGGCCTCGCGCTCGTCCCGCCAGTGTCCGGCCCCCGAAGAGTCTCCCTGCGGCATCCGGGAGGTGGCTTGAACGAGCTGACCCACTTGCTCCCCACCGGAGCAGCCGGCACGTCGACTCGCCCCTAAAGGATCAGTCGTCCTTCGTGAGCCGGCGGCCCAGACCCCCCCCCCCCCCCCCCCCCCGTGTCCCGGTTTCTGCTCGCCAGGTGGCTTACGTGGTAAAGCTGACATTCCACGTTCACCTGGAAGTCTTTCTTCCCGCCTCCTTCCCACAGACGATTGGTTTTTCTGTGGTCCTGGCATCTTCCTGATCAGCCAGGGCGAAGGGGAAGAAAAGGCCTGATCTGGGTCGGGAAATTCTCTGTTTGACATCAGCTTCTGAGCTCCAGGCTTTTTTTTTTTTTTTTTTTTTGTTGTTTTAATATTTAGACCGAAGCAACTTTTGGTATTCAGAAGGCCTGCTTTCCTGGAGACGGGCGGACAGCTTCGTTCTTGCCGGTCTCTGCTCCGGGCGCCTGCCGCAGGTGGCGGGTCGGCGTGCACCCGCTGGCCGCCGAGGTCTGCTCCAGAGGCAGCTTGTCCCAATAGGTCCCTAATTGCAGAGCAGAATCCTCCCTCCCGGGTCCTCGCCCTCCGCACAGCCACATCACAGTAATTGGGTCCTTGGTGACCCACGACTGCCAGGCTAATGTAAGCCTTAATGGAAACTCTCTTTTTCCACCCAATTAAGTGGCTGGAGGTGGAATGTTTTGCGAGAACAGTCTGTTCCCTGCTCTTCTGACTTTGTGCCTCTCACCTAAATTCTCCGCTCGGCCCCATTTTGTCTACGTAAACACGTAGTCGTTCGTTCCTTCCCTAAATATTTATCGCACGCTTCACGTCAGGCTTTGTGCAAGATATGAGGTCCTGGTCCGGACCAGCACCTGGCGCCTCTACAGCCCTGGGGGAGGGGGGGCAGGGTGCAGGGAGGCGGACACACCCCACAGCCACGTGACAGGGGGTAAAAGATTGTAGTTGTCGCGTGCAGGGGGCTTGGGAACCGGAGGAGCCCTAACTCTGTCTAGGGCATGAGCGCAAACGGAACGCTGTCCTGACAAATCCGGGGGCTGTAGTTGGACTTAGCCGGATGGAAGCAGGTCGGGTTCGCTCATCACGTGTTTGGGGGGTTTGGGTTTTACCCCGGAGCCGGTGGGAGCCGTGGTGTGGATTACACCATGGTTAGCTTTGCGTGCCGGGAGGACTGCTGTATCAGACGGGACTCAGTTTGCAAATGACAGGAAACTCAACCCAAAGTGGAACAGGAACAAGACAGAATCCCCCGTTGCGTTTGACAGAAAGAGCTGCCTGTGGCTGGCCTCAGGTAAGGCTTGATCCAGCACACGGATGGTGTTGCTGAACTGTTCCCTCCGTTCTGTTGACCCTGTCTTCATTTCCAGGGTCGGCTGGGGGGGGGGGGTACGATGAAGGTACCGCTCCCATGGGCATCCTTGCTGGATCGAGGCCGTTGGCAGAAAGTGCCCGTCTCATTCTGCATTCCCAGCATGGTCTCCCTGTGGCCGCTGACCCTGATCAGGCCAAGCACGTTCCTGCCTCGATAACTGTGTTTTGGGGAGAATAGCATACCCATTGGCTCCACTGGGGTTGCAGGCAGATCCCCACCTGGATTGTAAGTCCCGAGAACGGTGGGTAGATGCTGGGCTCTGTTTGACCAGAAGAAGGGCGACCGGGAGCCGGAGAGAAGAAACAGCAGAGTCCAGGATGGTCACCTGCAGAAGCGGAGAGGCTGAGGCGGGACCCGCGGGAGGCTGAGTGGCCCTCCTGGTGACGGGTTCCTCCCCTCTCCCCACCGGCTGCCCCTAGGACCGGACACAGGATGCGGGGTCTGAGGAGGGTCCTGTCTAGCGTCTCAGTTCCTCTCTGTGCCCTTTGCGTGTATACGTGTGTTAGGAACTTTCCACCTTCAATCACCCACGGCTCCAGATTGAGGTTATCGTTTGCGGTGGCTTCTTGCGGTCAGGGCTGTGCTGTGGGGTTCCCTCTTTTGATTTCTCTGTCCCTCCAGATTGCGTGCTGTGTCCCCTGAGGCTGGGGCAGTGCTGCTGGGGGAGCCCCAGCCCAATGGCGTGGGCACCAGCCCTTTGGAAAAGAGGGTCTCGGGAGAAGCCAGGGTGGCAAGATGATTGCCGTGGGGACAGGCAGTTCTGCATCTGGCTCAAGATCGAGAACAGGGATTTGGAGAAGGAGTGAAATTCTGGGTTCCCCCTCCCGCAGGCAAGAAACGGTCTGTGCTTCCCTCCGACCCCGCTAGAAGCTGGGAGATGTTGTGGTTTGGGGTCGGGTGCTCGGATCCATCCCTAACCAGCTGTGCCAGCTCGGATGTGGCTCGCTCATTTAGAGACCTCGTCCCTGGTGGGAGCCTGGCATGATAGCGTGGGGAAGATGTGCTGAGCACATCTCCTTCCTTCCTGGGGAGGCAGTCACCTGGGGCAGGCGCTGGCCAGGTAGAAAGTTGCTGAAACGTGGCCCCTGTCTTCATCTCTGAAAGGGACACAGAAGTCGCTCGCCAGTTTGGATTTCGGGGGGCTGGTGGGGTGTGGTCGTGTCTTCTAAGTTCTTGCTGCTCTCGGCCCGGCATCAGCAGCATCACCCTGGGGTGACGGTTACTGACGCTGAGCCTCGGACCCCGCCCAGACCTGCTGGATCAGCCTGTGAGCCCAGGGGGATCCCAAGTTTAGTGCCTAGGGGGTGAGTGGTTAGCCAAGGCCCCAGGGCAGGCTCTGGCTGATGATGGGAGGCGGGGGACGATTGGCATCCCAGCGGTGACAACAGGGGTATCCACGGTGATGTCCTCCTAGGGCTGGTCTCCCTTCTGCAGGTGCCCCCTGCTGGGTTCCCCAGGATGTGGCCCCTGAGCCCCCCTCCCACACCCTTCCCAGGCTGATCCAGGCAGCGTGCATTTCCCCGGTGTCACTGGAGACAGGAGGCATGGAATGATCTTTTCCGTCAAAGCACAGAGGAGCAGCACAGGGTCTTAAAACGGCGCTGAGGACAGGGGATTCCAAGGTTCTGAGCTGTGTAGATGCCTCTTGCATCCAGCAGAAGGTATTCCTCTGAGCCTGTGGGTGATGACAGAGTCACCTGGGGGCGACCTATTTCTTCACCCCCAAACTTACGGCTTCTCTCTTGCCTACACGTGAAGGCACAGGCGTGTGGCCCTCTGTGACTTCCTCGGGGTGGGGGTGGGGGGTCTGCTGCAGACAGAGCTCTCTTCCTGCAGGGCCGCCTGGCAAGGCGAGTTCTGCGCCTCGGCCCTTCCTGGCCTCAGAGGTGAGCACCCCGGGACAGGCTCGGCTGCGGCAGGGCCCCCCTCCCTGCGGCATTGGCTGTCATGAGCTTTGGGGCCGGGGGCACGTCCTCCTAGCACAATGTCCTAATAACTTTATTTCACAAGAACGTAGGAATACGGCCACGGCCAAGCCTTCCCCGTCTCCTCCTTTCCTCTGCCCTCCCCGCTCCCAGAGGTTTAACACTGTCCTTGTCACTGGGGACCGGGGCCTTTCCTTCTCTTCTCTATGAGTTTAGATGCATACACCTAGGAATATATCGCTTTGAGTCTCTGATTGTGCTGTTTGCATAAATATCACGCCGGATTGTCTTGAAACCTGTTTTTTATTTATTTTTTAATGTGTATTTACTTTTGAGAGAGAGAGAGAGAGAGAGAGAGAGAGAGAGACAGAGCATGAGCAGGGGAGGGGCAGAGAGGGGGAGACCCAGAATCCGCAGCAGGCTCCAGGCTCTGAGCTGTCAGCACAGAGCCCGACGCGGGGCTCGAACTCACGGACCGCGAGATCATGACCTGAGCCAAAGTCGGACGCTTTAATGGACTGAGCCACCCGGACGCCCCTGACACCTGCTTTTTACAATTCAACACCATGATGCATATTGAACTTAATTAATTATACATTGGGCACCTGGGTGGCTCAGTTGGTTAAGCGTCCCAACTCTTGATCTCAGCTCAGGTCTTGATCTCAGGGTTGTGAGTTTGAGCCCTGCGTGGGGCATGGAGCCTACTTAAAAAAAAAAAATAAATAAATAAAATAATATATATATATATATATGTATACCTACATTCATCCCATTAGTGCTTTCTTTGCTAGGTCCTGGGCCAGGCCGTTGGATGCCAGGGGCCAGGACACATCCTTCCCCTCCGTCTCCTGCCGGCTCACGACGATCGGCACAGTGAGGACAGGCTCCGTCTCGTTCTCCCCTTAGTGCCCGGCCAAGCGGCGACAACGTAGGTGACCCTCGATGGGTGTTGGCTAGATCAGCAGGCCGTAGGACCCGGCCCGAGGCTTGCTTGCTGCTGCCCCAACGGGACAGATCTTTAGCCGCGAGCTCTTGATGTGAGGTCAGTAACGCCTGCTGACCTCCTGTGGATTTCGCTTTCTTGAAATGCTCGCACATTTATTTTCGCCTGTAAACGTCGAGAGCCGGGGTAGAACCGTGTGCCCCGGCAGAGCGAAACCCCATAAATCAGATGTCAGACCGAGCGACCCGTGTGGTTTGGGTAACCGTCACGGTACTTTTTTGTTACTGTGGTGTTGTCTGTGCGGTTCAGGCACTCATCCTCCGCCGAGAAATGACCGCGAGTTAAACACACACAGATACACGGAGCTCGAGACGGTGGGCCGGCGTGCTCGTGCCGAGGCCAGATGTCATTCCTCAGGAAGAACCAGCCGGATCTGCCACTTCAAAGGTTGAGAGGCTCAGGGGCGCCTGGGTGGCTCAGTCGGTTGAGCGTCCGACTTTGGCTCAGGTCAAGATCTCACGGTCCGTGGGTTCGAGCCCTGCGTCGGGCTCTGTGCTGACAGCTGGGAGCCTGGAGCTGCTTCGGATTCTGTGTCTCCCTCTCTCTCCGCCCTCCCCCCGCTTGTGCTCTTTCTCTCTCTGTCTCAACAATAAATAAAACATTAAAAAAATTTTAAAAAAAAGGTTGAGAGGCTGTTTTATATTGCGCTACTGGGTCGGGTCGCTGGAGGTAATTTCACTCCCGTCCCACATCCGGGTCGGGAAGGACAGCGGCCCCCCGGGGGACTGTCCGCTCCCACAGACTCTGACCCTGGGCCGAACACTGCCCTCCATCTGCTGTTAATTCTGGGGATGGTGGAGATTCAGCCCGGACCCCCTAACCTCCTGGGAAAGACGGGGCCTCCCGTTTCAAGGCCTTTGCGAGCGTGATATGCCGGGAGTACCTCACCCCTTGGAGTTGTGATCCGTAGCTCGCTCTGAACACGGAATCTGCAGGTGTCATGGAGGGCTGTTCATGGCTTCCCCTCCCCCAGCCGTGGAGCGTGTTCTTGCTTAGATCTTCCTTGGGCCCTGTGTTTATGTATGTATGTATGTATTTGTAAATGCTTATTTTTGAGAGACAGAAACAGAGTGCGAGCAGGGGAGGAGCAGAGAGAGAGGGAGACACAGAATCCGAAGCGGGATCCAGGCTCCGAGCTGCCCGCCCAGAGCCCGACACGGGGCTTGAACTCGGGAACCGTGAGATGATGACGTAGCCGAAGTCGGATGCTTAACCCGCTGAGTTGGGCCCTGTTTTACCTGAGCTGTGAGATCTTCACATGAAGTACAATTTGATTTATTGTCTGGAAGAACCACTGTGTTAAGGTCTTCAAGGCTGATGCATTTAGTTATTCTCTTAAAAAAAAATTTTTTTTTTAAGTTTATTTATTTTGAGAGAGAGGGAGAGGGAGAGAACATGTGCACATGCACGGGAGTAAGGGAGGGGCAGAGAGAACGGGAGAGACCCGACTCCTGACTCACGGGGCTCGAACTCACAAACTGTGAGATCGTGACCTGAGCCTTGGACGCTTCAGTGACTCAGCCACCCAAGCGCCCATAATTACTCTGATAAAGTACAACTTCTGCAGAGAAACGACCCCCCTGAGCGAGGACGGAAGCCGGGAAACTCCCAGGAAGCCCTCACTATTTGGCAGGGGCCTGGAAAGCCTCATTGTTGGGTCTCCTAAAGCACAGGGAGGTTACCGTCCCCCTGACTGTCCTTGCCCCGGCCGTGGGGGGGGGGGGGAGGGGGGGACACGTCCCTACCCTCCCTTACTTTTCCTCGCAACACCGAGGACGCTCAGTTCCTTTCAGGACCGGCTGTGACTGCGAGTGGGTGTGTCTGGCCCCGGGCCGGTAAGCTTTCCTCCCGGTTTCAAGTTCCTCCTGTAGACGGGGGGATCGGGTGGCCCGCATGCTGTTTTTGTTGGAGTTTTCTCTTTGAGCTGGTTCACACGGGGCTGCTGAAAGTTCTCCCCCTGATCTGTTCGGCACCAAAACCAGGACGTGTACATATGGCGTGAAAAGTCTCCCTAGGAGGCAAAGCATCGTGGAAATGACACCCTTAGAAAAATGGCAGAAAATGGAGTTGTCACTCTTGAGCTCCAGAGGCTGAGGCTCACCCCCCACTCCACCCCCGCCGTGAGGCCTCTGGATCCTCCGCGAAGCAGGTGAGCCCCCAGTGGGCTCCCTGCGCCCCATCGTGGCAGGCCTTGTGCTGTGGTCCCCCTTCCTGCCCCGGCGCCCCTCACGAAGCGAGAAGCCGAGAAGCCTTTATGCATTCAGACCTCTGCCTCCCTGACCGTGACCTTCCTCCGTGAGCCAGCAGCTCTCAGAGTTGGGCTTTTGCAGTTATGTCAAAGGGGAAAAAACAAGGTGCCTAAAAGCATTTTTTTTTTTCTGGGAAAGAGCCTGGGTATAAATAAATAAATGAAACCCATACGAAGGAAAAGATTAAAAAAAAAAAAAATCAAAGATGAAGCCTTTGCATTTGGCCTGGGGTGTGAGTGGCAGGCTTTTTATGAGATACGCTTTCAAGTGTTGAGGTTGTGGTTTTCAATTGTCGTTCCTCCTTTTTATGTGCTCCTAATTCCAGGCAGGAGAGGTGGGGTTTTTTTGTTTTTTTTTTTGTTTTTTTAAGCCTTGCCCAGTCTTTGGGTGGGGTGATGGAAAGGGAACGGGGCTTTGGAATCATGCCTTCGTGCATCGATTCAACAGATGCTAAAAGGCGAGCGTTTATGGAGTACTTCCTGCATGCCTGCCCAGGATCAGCTCGGCGGCGGCCGAGCCGGGATCCGAAAGCGACAGGAGGCTTCTGTTGTGCTGTTACCCAAATGCGAAGGCCTGTTGTGTGCACAGGCCGAGTTAGCCCTGGTGTGGATGGGGGCGTATGGTCCAGGAAAGAGAGAGTTCTAGGGCCGTGTGATGTGAGCCAGGCAGAGGGGAGCCCGGGGTGGGAAGGGAACACTCAGGAGGGCTTCCTGGAGGAGGTTGCCAATAAGCTGAGGCTTGAAGGTGGGGAGGACTTAGCTGGGCGTAGGGAGGTGCAAGACCAGGTTCGGTCCTGACTCTGGGGCTCACGGTGGGGGGGGGGGTGTATATCAGGTGCGTTCACAGCGAGGAGACTGGGGCTCAGCCAGGACCCGGCCACTCCCTCCCGCACTTGTTAGGAGATGAGATGAATGGGTGGCATGGAAGGTGCCTGGCCCATAGTAGGTGCTCAGGAAACGTTAGCGGCCCACAGTCCACATCCCACGGACAGTAAGAACATGGATAATCCGTTCACTGCCACCTGAGGTCGCAAAACGGTGACCCCTGGTTGGCCAACAGAACTGGAATGATTTGCACACGTTTATAAGTTGGGAGATTCCGCACTAAACCCTGAATTCCGAGCCTTTTTGAAAGCTTGTGCTGCTGGTGACTGCTCTCAGCCTGCCCCCCACCCCAGGCCGAGCGACGGGCGGCCGCTTGGCTCTGTCTCCTGACCCGGGCTTCATCCTGTCCCCCAGGCTCCCGCATCTCCCCAGCCCTGTGTCCCCTGTCCCACAGCCACGCGGTCACCCCCGCAAGCTGAACTTGGGTGCCGTGCGAACCTTGGCCATCGATTTCCTCCTGGTTGGCTGTCAGGCTTGGTGTGGACAAGGGCGTTCACCTCAAAACAGTGATGCACACTCAGGAAATCAGTGAGTCCCCAGCCTCGTGACACGGAGCCCCCATCCCTTTGAACGTCCACACCCGTTATACACCCCAGACGCCGGCCCTCCCAGGCCAGCGGATCTTTCTCCGTGACTCAGGGCAGCTGGCAGTTTGCATCTTTGAAGTGTTCCACTTTCTGGCACATGGACCAGTACTTTAGAAACCAGAACATTCCAGGGATCAATGGGAAGCCACTAAGCTGGCAGAGTAGGGTCCTTGGGGAAAAGCCACCGCGGTTCAAGCAGAGCCCCTCCTTCCAAATGTCAGACTGACCGTCGGAGGACGGTAACAGATTCAGACAGAAAGGTCCTCGGTGACGGGGCTGTGTCCCTTGGGGAACCCCGTCTGTGAGGAGCAGCAGAGTCCTGAAGAGGCGTCTGTGGATCCCTGCCGTGGCTCAGGTCCACGTGGCTGCCACGTTGGGCTTCCAGAATCCCGGCTCTGATGTGTCACCCGTATGCTTTGCAGAATCAAGATCCAGATTCTTGATCGTTCAAGGCTGCACCCAATTGCTTCCTCCTACAAGAAGCCCTCCCTGGTTCTTCCTGGGATGCCTCCCCTTTTCCCTCAGTGCCTCAGAGCTTGTGCTGTGAACCCGGAGCTGAGCATTCATGATCTCGCTTATTCCTCAGCACCCCTGCGAGGCGGGTACTGCCACCGCTCCCACATTACAGACGGGAAAACTGAGGCTTAGCAAGGCAAAGGGACCCACTCCAGACCACGGGCCCGAGCGTGTGGTAAAGTGAGATTCCAACGCCGAGCTCTGTGGGCACAGCCCCTGGCTCATAACCGCCGGCCCTGTCCTGTCCCCCCCCCCACCCGGGCTCTGAGCACAAACTCCTTTGGAATGTGAGTCCTTGAGCCAGACAGAGCCTGGGTCGTTCTGCGAGAGCGTTTCTCATTTATTAAGGTCGAGAAATCTCGGGTCCTGTTTAGTGTTATCTTTGATGTTCAAGGGCGGGCTGGAAACTTCTCTGTGTTCATGTGACCCAGTTTCTGTGCTTTGAAAATGCGGTTCCTTTCTCTTGCCCTGCTCCCTGTGTCTTTGAGACCAGGCGGCAGGGCCCTCTGGAATCATCTCTGTGTCCACGTGCTCTGGCTCACGTCCTGTGTCCCGGTGGGTGGACGACCCGTGTGGCGTCTTTCTTAGAGGTTCCACGGGCTCGTCGTCGTGACTCACCTGTGTGGCGCACCTGTGTCCCAAAGCCCACCTGGGCCACCCCCCACTGACGTGACTCCAAAGCCTTTTGTTCTCCTGGGCTGTGAGCATAACCACGGCTCCGGCGGCCTGGACCCCAGCGGACCTCCTTGGCCTCTCGGTCCTTCTGTGATGTCGGCCTGGGAAATGGGATTTAGGAGCTCAGGGTCTCTGCATACACCCACAAGTATGCGCCTCGTGTATACGTGAGGACTTCCTCTGAAAGATCTCTTTTCCTCTTTCCTTTTTCTGCCTTTGAACACAATGGGCTGGTTCAAATGGCTTTTGTAACTCGTTACATAGTGAAAAACAGTTGCTGAAACTGGGCGGCTGTTTTCTCGGCTGGCCTGGGCCACCGGTGGGCGTCGTCTTCAGAGTATTGCTGGGAGAGTGGGGGTGGGGACTTCTCAGAAACCGACCTGAGCGTCCTTTACGCGTCAGGGTGGTAACATTTGTCTGTGTCTTGCACGGAGTCAGGCTAAGGGCTTGGGGATGAAAAGACGGCCGTGCGTGGGGCCAGTTCCTAGGATGTGCCCTGTGGGGGTCGGATTAGGTTGTGTGCGTGCGAGGGGCCGACCGCCGGGCAGACCTCCAGACCGGATGTTGTTGGCAAAGCATTCACTTTTCCTTTCCTTTTTTCTTTTCTTTTCTTTTCTTTTTTCTTTTCTTTTCTTTTCTTTTCTTTTCTTTTCTTTTCTTTTCTTTTCTTTTCTTTTCTTTTCTCTTTTCTTTTCTTTTTCTTTCTTTCCTTTTCTTTTCCTTTCCTTTCCTTTTCCCTTTCTTTCCTTTTTTCTTTTCTTTTCTCTTCTTTTCTTTTCTTCTCTTTTCTCTTTCTTTCCTTTTCTTTTTTTCCCTTTCCTTTCCTTTTCTTTTCTTTCTTTTCTTTTCTCTTTCTTTCCTTTTTTCTTTTCTTTTCTCTTTCTTTTCTTTTCTTTTCTCTTTCTTTCCTTTTCTTTTCATTTCTTTCTTTTTCTTTTCTTTTCTTTTTTCTTTTCTCTTTCCTTTCTTTTCTTTTTCCTTCCTTTTCTTTTCTTTTCCCTTTCCTTTTCTCTTCTTTCTTTTCTTTTCTTTTTTTTCTTTTCTCTTTCTTTCCTTTTTTCTTTTCTTTTCTCTTTCTTTTCTTTTCTCTTTCTTTCCTTTTCTTTTCATTTCTTTCTTTTTCTTTTCTTTTCTTTTTTCTTTTCTCTTTTTCTTTTCTCTTTCCTTCCTTTTCTTTTTCCTTCCTTTTCTTTTCTTTTCTCTTTCTTTTCTTTTCTCTCTTTCCTTTTCTTTTTTCTTTCCTTTTCTCTTTCTTTTCTCTACTTTTTTTGTGGTAAAACATACATAACATGAAATTGATCATTTTAACCCTTTTTAAGTGTGCTTTTTTCAGTGGCGTTCATTCCATTCACAGTGTTGTGCAGTCACCACCCTCCCATCTCCTGAAGCTGCTTTTCATCAGGAACTGAAACTCGGTCCCTGTTAGGGGACTCCCCCTCCCCCCCTCCTCCCCCTCCCCCCACCATTCCACTTCAGGTCTCTGGATGTGACGACTCCGGGTCCCTCACTGTGTGAGTACAGTCGCACAGTGTTTGTCCTGTTGTGAGTGTTTCAAGGAGCTGATGCCCTCCATGTTCACCCATGTGGTAGCTGGTGTTAGAATTTCCGTCCTTTTTTTAAACTTTTTAAAAATGTGTTTTTTTTTTTAATTTATTTTTGAGAGAGAGAGAGAGAGTGTGAGCGGATGAGGGGCAGAGAGAGAGAGGGAGACACAGAACGTGAATCAGGCTCCAGGCTCCGATCTGTCAGCACAGAGCCCAATGCGGGGCTTGAGCCCATGAATTGTGAAGTCATGACCTGAGCCGAAGTCCACTGCTGAACTGACTGAGCTACCCAGACACCCCCTTCCTTTATTTTTTTTTTTTAAGTTTATTTATTTGCGAGAGATGTGAGCAGGGGAGGGGCAGAGAGAGAGAGAGAGAGAGAGAGAGAGAGAGAGAGAATCCCAGGCAGGCTCTGTATTGTCAGCACACAGCCTGACGTGGGGCTCGAACTCCCCAAACTGTGAGATCATGACTTGAGCTGAAACCGAGAGTCCGACGCTTAACCGGCTGAGCCCCACAGGCGCCCCAGAATCTCCTCCCTTTTTCCGGGTGCACAGCATTCCATCGTGTGGGTACATCACATTTTGCTTCATTCTGTCACCCCTTGCCGGGCACCTGTGTTGTTGGCCACCTTTTGTGAATCGTGCTGCTGTGGAACATGGGAATGCGAAAGTTGACCGCGTAAAAAGCCTCGCCTCAGGCCCTTCACCGATGTTAGAAGCAGGCGACCTGGGGCCCCACTGCTTTCGTCCTTGTGCGGGGCGGAGGGTTGGCTGTCCGCGGAGCCCGCTGTGTGCCTGGCTCTGGGCTGGAGACCTGGTGTTCATCATTTCACCCTTCCAGGGGCCCTGACATTTTGGGGAAAGAGGCTCAGAGGGGTCACTGGGTCTTGCCTGGGGTCACAACACTAGCAAAGTTGGGGGGATCCCCCCTACCCGCCTGCCCCAAAGCCGTCAGGCCCTGTCCCCATGCTACTTACCTCTTCACATGCCCGGGATCGGACGTGTGGTTGGTTCACAGTGACCGGGGTATTGAGAGAGAACGTGTGAGAATGTTTCGCAGAAGAGAAGACCTGGGTAAACCGGTGACCGATGGAGAGGCTGGGCTGTGGCGTGTGATGGGGACGGTTGCCCAGTGTCCTTAAGCAGGGCTGTCAAAGCAGCAGGTGCCCAGGCCCCACCCATTGAATCGGATCTTGCGTCTGGAGGCTGGAGTCCCAGGAGCAGCCGGGCGCCAGAGGAAACATAGTGTGACAAGGGCAGGGGTGTTAGTCCTGGGGGTCCCCCACGGCGGATGTGACCCCAGGCATTCTCCTGGAGGGCCTCTAGTGTGGGGAGCGAAGGATCCTGTAGGATCCGAGCCCTGTGACTGTGAAGTGCGCCCTCTACCCAGCATGTGCGCGCGCGCGCGCACACACACACACACACACACACACACACACACACACACAGACACAGGCTGGTGCTATCTAGACCCGAGGTCATGGTGCCTCCAGCTCCAAGCCTGTGGTCTGGTTTGTTGGGTCCTATTGTGTGCTCTAACACCACAACCCTGGCCATTACCTGCTTGTCAGCTTTCTGTCCCCTTGAACCTGGCCGTCGACAACAGCGTTGCTTTAGATTCCGGACTTGCTGGGAGGGGCCTGCACCCCCAGATTCCGCGGCTGAGGACACAGCTCTGCCGGGAGCAGAGGGACGCCCGCCTTTGCAGGCCCCGTTGCTGTGATACTCCAGCTTTGTCCATCTCAGCAGCCGTGGGAGGGTCTGGAAGCATCCAGAAGCTTCCGTGTCTTACTCATGTGTTCCAAAGAGCAGCGAAAACAAGACTGGCAGGGCTTGGCGGGCCCCAGAAGTCCTTGGCGAGGGGGAAGAGCCGGGGGATGTATTCTCGGTTCGGAGCATTTTCCCTCGGCCTCTTTCTGGGCAGCAGGCCATTTAGGAATGTTTGTTAAAAGCTTGGAAAACAGGAGTTGATTCCTCCCTGTTTCTGCTGCCAACGTGCGAGGCCACGGAATTCTGTTCACACCAGCCCTGTTTTCCTCTCTCTTCCTGCTCCACAGTGAGTGACCTACAGGAAGAAGGCAGACATGCCATCGACTCACCGATGTCCCCAGCCTCGGTGGACGTCCACCCCGAAGACACTTTGCTAGGTAAGGCGGGTCCTACCGGCCCCCTGTCGGGAGCGAGCTGGCCTTCCGCGCTGTGTGCCCGGGGTTGGTGAGGCTGACAAGGGGCACCGTCGGTCGGCGTGGTCTGCGGATCTCACACCGTCCCAGCTGGCGTTTGAGAGTCGGGGCTCCTGGCTCAAGGTCACGTTTAGAAAAGGCCGAAGGAAAAACTACATCTTCCTCTGAAAGTTTCCGCCTCTCTGATTTCAGGTGTGAGCTTTGTTAGCATTTAAGTACGACGAGGCCCACAGATCAGGGGCTGACCACCCCCAAAACGACGGCCTGTTACACGCACAATTCCCGGGGGGAGGGGGCGTTCCTGCCAGGGGTGGCTGGGAGGCAGGAGGGGAGAGCGGGGCCTTTCTCTCCTTGCGGGAAGGGCTGGGTGGGGCAGGGTAGGCAGGTTTGGCTTGGCGAGTCGATCATCTCCGTGGGCTCCAGAGGCTCTCTGGAGAGGTCTGTAGCTGCCCCCGGGTGATTAGGGACATGTGGGCAGGGGGTGTGAGAACCCAGTCAAAGAGGTGGCTGGGGATGGGCTCCGGGTTGGTTGGTTTGCCCAGAAAAGGCAGTCACGGGGGCCTTGTTTGCCAACTTAGGAACTGGCCAGCCCGGGAAGGGACAGTAGTATCTCTAGGTCCACAGGCCCCGAGGTGTCACAGCATTAGCGAATATACAAAGGAAGAAACGTAATTAGTACACCCCCATCTGTGCGCGAGCCAGAGCTATCCCAAAGCCACGGGCTTGCTAGGGAGGACCCAGCGAGCGGCAAGGCCCCTGCACCCACCTCCTTGGGGCCACGTCACAGCCGGCACTGAGGAGGCGACAGGCGACGTGTTTTTCTCAACGCGCGTTTGGGATCTGATCAATCTGATTGTGTATTTCCAAACCCTGGTTCAAAGGGAAGTCCTGGTCGGTCCCTCCCTCATGGTTTCCACGACAAGGGCAGGCCAGCGGGAGCTTGTGGAGAAATGCAGACACAGGTTCAGCCTGGCAGGCTTGAAGCCCAGTGCTGGACGAGCCCCCTGAGACCCTGCTGGGGTCCACTGTGGCCCCTCTCTCTTCTTGGAAGAGTGTAACCCCTCACTGTCCTGCTTTTGGTTGTCTTCAGCCAGGCTGAAGTTGCTGTCCAGGCAGATGCTCCCGGGTGACCCTTTCCAAGGGGAACGCGGGGACTAGCTCGTGGGTCTGGAAATTAGCCTGACGCAGAACAAGGTTCTTCACCTCAGCACTGCGGACGTTTGGCACTGGGTCATTCTTTACTGTGGGGGCCTGTCCTGTGCGTTGTGGGTTTGAGCATCCCTGACCTCTGCCCACTAGGTGCCACGAGCTGGGACGACCAAAAACATCTCCAGACATGGCTATAGCCCCCCTGAGGTGGTGGAGGGACTGTCAGTCCTGTTGAGAACCCTGCTTTAAACCAACAGGAGGGCTAGAAGGTTAATTGGAAACATCTGTCAGGCTGTTGTTTTGTTGATAATGCCTTGAACTTGCCTTTGCCTGGGCCCTAACCCTCCTGTTTTATCATCTTTATAAATAGCTGCTCTTGGGCAAAGCTTCAGTTTGCTTCGTAACATTCTACTCGTCCCTGAAGCTTGGGTGACCTCGATAAGGACTGACCTTGTTAGCACCTGGAACTGAGATCTGAAGGCCAGAGGGGTTGTGGAGTGGGGGGAGAGGGTGTCAGATGGACAGCGGCATGTGCCAAGGCCCTGCGGCAGGCAGTGGTGAGGCTTGCTGAGGAGCAGGGGAAAGCTGGGAGGGCTGGAGTGGAGAGTGCCTGGGACAGCTGGGGAAGCCAGGCTGCAGAGGGCCTTGGAGGCCACGTGGAAGGGTCTGGCCTTGGTCCCAGGAGTACCAGGAGGCTGCTGAGGGCCCTAGCAGGGACATCACAAGGGACCCCTGTGTGGTCCCCCGTATGTCACCTGGAACATGCCTCTCAAGCATCAGATCTGCACGACTCCAAAATAGTTCTCCACTTTGTCACGTTTTAAAATTTCCTGCTGTGAAGCCAGTTCCACTCAAAGCCCTTTCGTTCCCTCCGGCACGGACTGGGCCCCAGGAGCCTGGTCATTGTCACCTGTGTGTCCTGCGGGCCCACCCCTGCCCAGGTCCCGAGGCCTCCCTCTCGGCTTCCCCCGCACGCAGCCAGCCGTGCCTCCCACACCCCCTCTCCTTCCGGGCCCTGGTCGGTTTTGTTCTGGTTCGTGTCCGGCCCCCGTGGATCTTCTTATTGTCACATGAGTCCCTCAGGGGCAGCTTGCTGGGCCCCAGCGTCCTTGGATCGAGGCCTGAACATGGAGCGAAAACAAGTGACCAGTAAACAGAACGGGGATGAACACGTTTTATTGTGAAACCTCGCCCACCGTCACCCACTTATTTTTGCTATTTTTTCCTAATTTTTTGGTCCGTACTGTTTTACGTAGTGGTGAGCTTTCTCAGTATACGTATTTATTAACAGTGGCTGCGGGGAGCTCTTCCCACAGATCCGACTCGGGCCGTGTGCGTGCCGTCCTCTCCCTTCGTCCCCAGCCAGGGGCGGCTTCCTGCTTCCCGTTCAGGAAGGGGCCGGGCCCATCCACCTTCCAGAAGTCGGCTGCCCGCTCCGGCTCGTGTGACTTGATGCGGCACCGTGCGGGGCCAGTGGCTCTCTCTGCCCTCAGTCCGTCTGCCCCGCTTTGTGCGAGGGGAGCCGGCCGTCCCCGTGCCCCCGCACGCCCACTGGTGCTGACCGTGACTCTTTTCCCCGGCAGAGGAGAATGAGGAACGCACAATGATCGACCCCACGTCCAAGGATGACCCCAAATTCAAGGAGCTGGTCAAGGTAAGGAGTGCCTCGGTTAGCACGTTCCATTCGCGCTGCTGGGCTGCATCGGGGGGCGGAGGGTGAGGGGCTGAGCCCAGAAGATGGTCCCCAGGGTCAGGGAGGCGGTGGTGGGAGGGCGGGGGGTGCTTTTTGCGCCCTCCGCCTGATTTTCTGAGCTCCGGCTCGGCGGTGAGGCCGTATTTGTGGCATTTGTGTGCGTCCTCGTGTGGACTGTGGTTTTGACTGCTCTGATCTAAACCACAACAGGGCTTCAAAAGGCAATCCTTCTGACCTTGAGCAAAGGCTCGGGGCACTGACAGCGTGCTCCCCACCCCCACCCCCACCCCCACCCCACCCCCACCGGGAGACCCGGCTCCGGGCTGCCTGGGCAGGCGTGGAAAAGGTTTCTCTTCTGCAGCTCGAGGTCGGCTCGGGTGACCCCCCCCAAGGCGCTGAAAACACCGTGCACGGCCAGGCCAGGCCACAGACGTAGTCTATTAAAAGCGCCCCTCAAACACGTTTCTCCACCTCGGCCTCCGCCGTCGGACCCGAGGTGCCTGCTACACGGCCGTGTTCTCACAGGGGCCGACGCAGAATAAAGAAAACCTTGGCAAATTGTGTCCTTCTACAAACTGACCTTGAAGGTGTCCGTGTTAGGACCCACCCCCAAATGTGGATTCTTAACAACTTAAATGGCCTAGTTTATTTTTTGAAGAATTTTTTTCTCCCATCCCACACAAGAAATTGGTGAGAAAAGTGACCCCCTCTTTCAGCCCCCCAAGATGTTATTACAGGGGATGTCGAGGTGGTGGAAAGGGTTCGGCTTCTCCAGAGAAACGGAACCAACAGAATGGATCCATCCATCTCTCCGTCTGTCTGTCTGCCTGTCTGTCTCTGGGACGTTTATTGTGACAAATCGGCTCACGCGATGAAAGTCCCACAATCTGCCTGTCACTCCAAGGCCAGCGAGCCAGGAGAACTGAGGACAGGGGTTGATGTGCAGAAGAGGACGATTGCAGCCTTCCTCCACCTCTTCGCGCCATTCAGGCCCCCCTGTGGATTGCGGGAGGTCCCCTCTGCAATGGGGAGGCTCCTGTGCTCTGCTGGGTCCTCCAATTCAAACGCTGATCTCTTCTGGAAACACCCTCACGGAAGGACGGAAGGACGGACGCAGCCAGAAGGAATGTTGAATCAGACCTAGTGCTGCCCGTGGCTCAGTCCTGCTGACACTTAGTATTAACCACCCCTGGGCTTTCTCCTTCTCTGACATGTGAGCAAAGCTTGAGAGTTCACAGCTTGAAACACCCCCAGCGGAGCCGGTGCCCTCCTCGCTTTGACACGGGGACAGAGAGGAGAGGCACCCCGCCCCCCCCCCCCCCCCCCCCCCGCCAGCTTACCGTGTGTGTGTGTGTTAGTGAGGTGTGCTTCACTAACTGTGAATTAAGCTGCGAATCTCCACAAGAGATCGGCCGCATGGCCGAGCATCGACTGGGTGTTGTTCCAAAGCCGTGGCCAGCTCCGTGGTGCCCCTGCCTCGCCCCCCTTCTGGTCACTCTTGCTGGTCTGGGGTTGCGCCCCCTGGCAAGGGAGCAGCAGCGAGCTTGGCCCCGGGCGCTCTTTCTGGGCAAAAGGGGCTCTGCAGACGCAACGCCGGGGTCTTGGTTTGAGAGAGGATCCTGGGATGCCCGGGTGGGCCCAGTCCCGGCACAAGGGTCCTTAGAAGAGGGGGAGATTCGACCACGGGTATAGATACAACCTGATGATAGGAAAGCAGGTGCTGCATTGCGGGCTTGGAAGGTGCAGGAAGGAGCCGTGTGCCAAGGAGTGCAGGCGTCGTCTGGGAGCCGGTGAAGGCGAGGAGACAGATTCTCCCCTGGAGCCTCCAGAAGGAGCTGGCCCTCCCACCACCTTGACCTTAGCCCCGTGGAGCTGATTCTGGACTTCTGACCTCTAGGGCTGGAAGGGGATAATACGCGGGTACCGTGGAGGTCATTTGTTAGAGCAGCCATAGGAAACCTCGTCACCAGACTACGTCACCTCCCTTCCCCAAGGTGCCTCCTCCTGGCTGCAGCTGCCGGTTCGTCCCCCAGTCCCCCTGGGTCACTCTGTCAGTTCCTGGAAGGGCCAGCTGCGAGACACTTCGATGTGGCCGTCCCGCCAGCTTGGAGCACACGTGCCAAGAGATGGGCAATTTCCGGAAGGTTCCGCCTGCTTTCAGGCTGCAGGCAGCATTTCGAGGCAGGCTTGGGGGCGTACTTTTTACTTCCTCAAGCGTTTTCCAAAAGAAGCGTTAACACGGCAAGCGGGACGGTGGCACTGGGTGGGCATCGGCGAAACATCAGCTGCCGTGGTGGAGTGTGGAGGGGCCGACGCAAAGTGTTCGTTCTCACTAACTGCGGCCCCCCCCTTTTTTTTTTAAAGTTTATTTATTTTGAGAGAGTCAGAGAGCAAGTGGGGTAGGGGCAGAGAGAGGGGGACACAGGATCTGAAGCAGGCTCCGTGCCGCCCGCACGGAGCCTGACTTGGGGCTCGAACTCGCAAACCCGAGCCGAAGTCGGATGCCCAGCCGACTGAGCCCCCCCAGGCGCCCCCGTAACCACAGTCTTTTTGACCAGAGTCGCGTGTGGGTGGCGGTGTGGGAGATGCCTGTGCTGAGCTCCGGGCGTGTGGGGTGCAGCGTGTGGGGCCCGCGCGTGTCCCCGAGTTGGGGTTTGCTTGCATCAGCATCCGCTTCTCCTGGGAGCAGCGTGCGTGTCCGGTGAGGGGTGAGCCGGGAGGGTCAGCCTGCCGCCCTCTCCTGGGGCTGGAGGCCGGGACCGTGGCCTGCCCTCGGGGGCCAGCAGCCTGGGCCGCGTCGCCTCCCACCTCCCCTCTTTGCTCCCCATGCTCGAGCCCCCGGCCTCTTTGCTGCCGAGCACGTGCCCACCCGGGTGTGAGGTTAGAGCCGCCGGTCCCCCGAGCCCGCCCTCGCTTCTGACGCCAGTTATAAGTTTGGGGGCCCCAAGGCGACATGGAGGTTTGACCCCAGAAAGACTCGCACAGCTCACGGAGCGCTGCCGTGCCCTCAGCCGTGCTTCGTCACGGTGGAAGGACACAGGTTAAAACCCGCCGAGGGGGGAGGAGCTCAGGGCAGGCCCAGGAGGGCACCGTCCACTTGCCTTCTGGCGGCATCGAGGACAGCGTCACTGGCGACGATATGACCGTGTTCTTCGAGCACTGCCCGCCAGGGAAGCTCCCAAGCGTCGTCCGGAGTGTTTAGGGGAGCACCACCCCGTGGGCAGAACCGACTGCCCTCGCGGCCGGCTGCCCCCAGCCCTTCCGCCCCGATGGACAGAGGGTGACCCAGAGCCCCCATCCTGGGCCACGTGGGTCCTTTCTGGCAGCCCAGGCTCCCGCCCCAGGTACGCCGTCTGGCAGGATGCCCCGGGGGCCTGAGGCGCGGGCCAGCCTGCGCTCTGGGCAGGGTTAGCGTCTGCACCTGTCTGGGCGCTCCTGGCCCCCAGCGTGGAGTACCCTTCTCCGCTTCTCCACTGCCTCCTGCCACTCCCTCCTCCAGCCCCCTCCCTGCGCCCGGGCGCTTTGCACCTCCTTGTCCTGCCTGGTCTCCTCCCCTCCACTTCCTGTGGCCTGGCACCTGGCTTTTGGTCTGGCCTGTCTTCCGCTGGGTCCCCAGGGCCTGGCGTGTGCCCGCACACAGCGATACCAACGGGGGCGGGGCACCAACGTGTGGTTTTGCGTCAGAACCGCTGCCGAGGGCGTGTGGCTTCGGGACGACCCACGAGAGGGCTGCCCCGTCCCAGCCCTGCAGGGTCTGAATCTCGGGAAGGGGGCTCTGGGAGCACGGGGCGGGGGGCGGGGGCACTTGTGGATTGGACGCTGACACGGGGGGTCCCCGGAGTACGCCCTGGGAGCCGGGAGTGTGGACGGCCGGTCTTGGTGGTCCTGACGGAACGCCTCCATGCCCTTGACCTTCGTGATTCTTGCTGCTTTCCAGACCCCCTTTCTGCACCGGGGACTCGCCTGGTCCAAGCCCCTGGTTGATCATGTCTGAGGAGGCCTCGGCAAAGGGCACCTGCCCGTGGTTCTTTGCAGGGATTTGGCTCAGAACCGGGTTTTTGGTGGGGAGTGTGGACCACGCGCAGGCCTGAGTGGGTCTGGGGTGAGGTCCGCTGGCCACGTCTCAGTCTGGGCACCCGAGAGACCCTTCAGCGGAAGTACGGTCAGCCCCCTCCTTTCCTTTCTCCGTTCTCTGTCATCTGGTCTTTTTCACCTCTTGTCTTGGCCCCTGTCCTGTCTCCCTCTGTGGACTTAGCCCCGCCAACCTGCTGTCGTGGAAGTGTCACCGTTTAAGATACTGCGAGCTGCCCTCTGCTTCCTATAAAAGACAAGCTCGGCTCGGGCTAAGCCAGCTCATAAGGACAAGGCCGTTCGTTCAAAAATTCTCTTTGAGCATCTGTTGTCCATAATGCAGTGTTAAGGGGCAAAGGTGGGCTTGGAGTCTGGCCTCCTCCATTCACATCCCGGCCCGGATTAAAGCGGGAAAGGTAGTGTCATGACGGTGACAGAGGCTCCGTTATCGCCGTGTGGCAGGTGCTGGAACGTGAGCACGTCCCGGGCGGTGCGGGCACGGAGCAGAATGGGTGGGCCTGCGGTGGGAATCGGGGAGTGGGCACGAGCCTTCCGTGGGTTCAGGAGCCCGACAGACCTCCCGCAGCTCTCTGCTGGTGCTTTGTGCCGCAGTGATTTTCTCTAGCACCTTCCGGAAGCTCCCCGAACTGCTTAGCGGGGCGAACGGCTTGCGTGGCCCGGGAAGATTGCAGCTTATAGATGAGACGCTTTGTGTTTTGAATGATCCTCGAAAGAGAGAGCACGGCAGCTGTCATGCTCTCCCGGAACAGACAGCCAGAGAAAGGCCTGCCCCCGGGAAGCCACGCTGGTCCGAGGCGAGCTGGCCGTTTTCCTCCCCGTGAGCAGATTTCACGTCTCATTTCCCGGCTTCTCGGACGAGACTCTTGCTGCTTGTTGAGTTCTGTTTCCTTCCTCCCTTTGTCCCTGTGAAGAAAACAGCTGCATATCAACGGTCTCGGCGGAAGGCAGTGCCGTGAGAGCCAGAACCGCTCGGAGACGCCCCCTGTGATGCGTCCTGGCCCCGTACCCAGCTCCGGGTGGCCTCCCCGCCCGTCGCAGGAAAGCCCGCCTCAGTGGATTAAGCAGCGATGAGCCTGTTTGGAAGTGATTAAAACATAACTGTCATAGCTTTGGGGGAGACAGGCCGCAGATCCTGATTATCATTCAGGAGGAACTAGAGAAACGGTAATTTTTTATTCTGCTTAAGGCAAGCTCGTAGAGCGGACGTGCACAGAGCGCTCTGCCACGGGCATCATTAACGTGCATCCTAGACATTTGCCTGCAGGATTTGGGGTTTGCAGATGAGTACGTCCGAAAAATAATAACGGGTGTTCTCTGTAAAAAGCCTTTTGTAGGGGCGCCTGGGTGGCGCAGTCGGTTAAGCGTCCGACTTCAGCCAGGTCACGATCTCGCGGTCCGTGAGTTCGAGCCCCGCGTCAGGCTCTGGGCTGATGGCTCGGAGCCTGGGGCCTGTTTCCGATTCTGTGTCTCCCTCTCTCTCTGCCCCTCCCCCGTTCATGCTCTGTCTCTCTCTGTCCCAAAAATAAATAAAAACGTTGAAAAAAAAAAAAAAAAAAGCCTTTTGTGAAGCAGAGGACTGAGAGGGGGACCAGCCGGGAAGTAGGACGGGGTACTTTGTGGTTGGCGTCCAGGCGGAGGTTGAGTCTCCCCGGGGCCGGTGATGAACTTGGGCGCTGGACTGCTTTCGCTCCCCAGAGTCGACCCCCGTTGGCCTGTTGTGGAGAATATGCTTTTCATCCCTTTCTGTCTTGTCCTGTAATTGAGCTTTGATCAGGTCAGCGATCAGATGGCATTTTTAAGTTCTCGTTTCTTGGTAGCAGAAACGTTGTCTCGTGTTTAACGGCAGGACTGCGCTCCGGGCCAGGCGGCCTCTGGAGCCAGATGTCCGGGTGCCCAGGAGACCGGCCGTGTTGTGTAGGCAGCGCTGCGCTTGATCGGAGCGGCTTGCGTGGGTCTGTTCCAAGTTTAGCCACTGGGGATGTGTCGTCGGGCAAAACAGAGGCCCAACCCTTGCGGAACGGACAGGCCAGCTGGAGAGACGGATCTGCCGAACTGTGGTCAGATGGCCGTGAGCGCTTTGCAGGAAGCCAAAACAAGAAGCAGGGTGGCTTCCTCTCCCTCTGTTGGAGGTGTGGTGGTCAGGGAGGTGGCATTTGAACCGAGAGCTGCTCGTTGGTACCTAGGGGAAGAACATCCCCGCAGGGGCAAGAGCAGATGCAAAGGTCCTGTGGTATGCGTGTGCCTGGCACGTATAAGGACCAGCGAGGAGGGCAGTGGTCAGAGATAAGATCAGAGAGGCGGCAGGGACGCCCATGGTGTTAGACTACCAGCAGGACGGGGACCAGTTCTTTCTAGTCGCCGTGGGAGCATTAGGGGGCCCGGCTCCCGTGTCCCCCCGTGTGTATGCTCCCTGCACATGCCCTTCCCAGCAAGCAGCTGTGACACCTTAACCGCCCCGTGTGGGGCACAGATGAGGTCATGTTTATATCTCCAGTGCCTAGGGGGGCCTCTGGTATATACGAGGTGCTGCTGGCTATGCCGAGTGAATCAGAAAGGGGCTTTTGACGTGCGGAGAGCTCCGGGGATGGTCACATGCGAAGAGCTCCGGGGGTGGCCACGCTCACGTCTGCGGGGACCGTCGTAGCCGCTTAGGACTGCCAGCCACATCACCTCCCCAAATCCTCAGAATAACCCCGCGGAAGCAGATGTTACCCTCTGCCTTCCTGAGAGGCATTCAGTCACCGCTTTATCGAGATGGAGTTCACATCCCGAACGGTTTGGCGGGAGTTCGGCTGTGCCTACAGCCACGCAGCCACTGCCTCCGTCAATTTAGGAACGCTGTCATTGTCCTCACTCCCAAAAGACCCCCCCCCCCCGACCCCCGCTACCACCAACAGTCAGTCCCTACTCCTTCCCCTCCCCCCCCGCCGGCAGCCACTGTCCCTTTGGAATTATTCTGTCTCCATAAACCTGCCCATTCTGGGTATTTTGGATAAGGGGAATCATACGATGTGTGGCCTTTTGTGACTGGCTTCTTTCACTTGGCATAATATTGGAAAGATTCACCTGTGGGATGAAGTCAGTGGAGCGTCCGACTTCGGCTCAGGTCATGATCTCGCGGTCTGTGAGTTCGAGCCCCGCGTCGGGCTCCGTGCTGACGGCTCGGAGCCTGGAACCCACTTCGGGTTCTGTGTCTTCCTCTCTCTCTGCCCCCCCCCCCCCCCGCTCGTGCTCTGTCTCTCTCTCTCCCTCCCTCTCTCTCTCTCTCTCTCTCTCTCTCTCTCTGTCAAAAATAAATAAACATTAAAAAAAAATTAAAAAAACAAAAGCATCCGACTCTTGGTTTCCGCTCAGGTCATGATCTCCCAGTTTGTGAGTTCAAGCCCCGCGTCGGGCTCTGAGCTGGCAGTGTGAATGAAGCCTGCTTGGGATTCTCTCTCTCCCGCTCTCTGCCCCTCTCCCTCTTGCTCTCTCTGTCTCTCAGAATAAATAAATACACTTAAAAAAAAAAAAAGATATATCTGTGTTGTAGCAGCTGTTCCTTTTTTATGGCTGAATAACATTCCATGGTATGCTGGATGGACCATATACTCCCTTCATCTGTTGATGGACCTTGGGTTGTTTCCACCTTTTGGCTGTTTGAAACAGGGAAGGTATTGAACATCTGTGTACGAGATTTTGCGGGGACACGTGTGTTCAGTTCTCCGGCATTGCTGGGTCAGCTGATAATTTTATGTCTCACCTTCTGAGAAATAGCCAGACTGTTTTGCAGAGCGGTTCAACCATTTTACGTTCCCTTCAGCAATGTTTGAAAGGTCCTGGTTTCTCCATATCCTTGCCAACACTGTTTATTATACGTCTTTTTTTTTTTTTTAAAGCTTTCTTAGTGTTTATTTTTGAGAGAGAGAGAGAGAGAGACGAAGAGACAGAGCATGAACGGGGAGGGGCAGAGAGAGAGGGAGACACAGAATCGGAAGCGGGCTCCAGGCTCTGAGCTGTCGGCACAGAGCCCGACGCGGGGCTCGAACCCACGAACTGCGAGATCCTGATCTGAGCCGAAGTCGGACGCTCGACCGACTGAGCCCCCCGGGCGCCCCTATTATACATCTTTTTGATTACAGCTACCCTAGGCGGTATGTCCCCTTCGCTCTGACTTGCATTTGCCTCATCGCACGTGGCGCTGACCATCTTTTCGTGCGTTGGGCGTGCGCCCGCGTCCTTGGAGAAACGTCTCTTCAGATCTCTTGCCCATTTTAAAACCGGTTGTCTTTTTATTGCTGAGTTCTGAGAGCACTTTATGTACCCTGGAGAGAAATCCTCTCTCGAGATTTGCAAACTCTTCTCCCATTCTGTGGCCGTCCTTTTCCTTCCTTGCCGGGTGTCTTTGGAGGGACAAAAGTGTTTAGTTTTGTTTCAGTCCGGTGTTATCTGCTTTTTACTTTGGTGGTTTGGGAGATTTCTTCGCGGCTCCCAGTGGCGTTCTGTTGGTCTCTGTGTCCGTCCTTAGGCCCGTGCCGCGTGCTTTTATTACCGCGGGTTTTTAGTTAACGTTTGAAGTCGGGAAGTGGGAGTTCTCCAATGTTTTTTTCCCTCTTCTTCAAGATTGTTTTGGCTCAAGGGGAGCCCTTGAGGTTCCATATGCGTTTCAGGACCTGCTTGTCCACTTCTGCAAAGAAGCCATCTGGATGGTGATTTGTTTTAATGGTATTTATTATTATTTTTTTCCTATCCACCACAGCAATGTATATAGACGCTGTGGAAACCTGGAAGACAAAAAGCAAACAGAAGGCAGTGGCAATTTTCTTTTATCTGTGTCCCTTCAGGCTTCGTGTTTTGCGTATATAGCTTTTCCTGCGCAAAATTTAGAATCGTTCCAGCGTCAGTCAGTGTCTTAGGGGCACGTTTGGACGAGTATCTTGGCGGAAGCTTCTGGAACTGGAATTGCCGGGTCCCACAGCACACACGGGGATAGGAATTGATTTGTCGTCTTTTTCATGGAGACTCTGAGGACCGCAGGGGCTAAGTGACAGGCCCAAGGTCACACGGCTTAAACCCGGGGAGAGCCAGGCATCCAGCGCGGACCCCGGGTCCCGCGGCGCGGTGCGTTTCGTAGGTGGTGGCGGTGGGGGCGTTTGCATGGGACGCGGATGCTTGAAATGTGTGACAGGATATGGCGTTTTAGTTTTCTCTCCACCTGTACCCAAGTACCCATTCAGCCGCGTAAAGCCACATGCGTTTATCCGTGCACAGTTCTGTAGGCCAGAGGTCCGCGTGGTCTGGCCGGGCTCGCTGCTCAGGGTGTCACCGGATGAGTTCCTTTCTGGGGGCTCCGGGGACGCATCAGCTCTCCGCCCCGAGAGGCCTGTCCTCTCCAGGGGGGGCCGTCGTCCTCAGAGCCAGCAAAGGAGAATCCCCCCCACGTGTTGCCCCTCTCTCTCGGACTGTGGTCTCTGACCTCCTGGTCACGTTCAAAGGGCTCACGTGATTAGGTCAGGCCCTCCTGGATAGTCTCTCTTTCTTGAGGTCGGCTGGGTCCAAACGAGCCTAATCATGGGGCGTATACCATCATCACAGCAGCCCGGGCTCTTAGGGGGCATTTTTAAACTCTGCCCACAGGGGCGCCTGGGTGGCTCAGTCGGTTAAGCGACCGACTTAGGCTCAGGTCATGATCTCACGGTCCGGGGGTTCGAGCCCCACGTCGGGCTCTGTGCTGACGGCTCGGAGCCTGGAGCCTGCTTCCGATTCTGCGTCTCCCTCTCTCTCTCTGTCCCTCCCCTGCTTGTGTTCTGTCTCTGTCCCAGAAATAAACGTTAAAAAATTATAAAAAAAAAAAAAAAGAAACGCTCCGCCTACAAAATTGTTTGAAAGCCATTAGCCAAAAAATTATAAACGACATTAGGGATGTGATTAGTAGTCACTTATCTGGTATTTATTTAGCTATTTTTCATTTTTTAAAGTTGACTTACTTATTTTGAGAGTGAGCGAGCGTGTGCGTGCGAGCGAGGCCTGGATTCTGCCGTTCCCTCCACTCTTGCTCATAATTCATCTCTCTGCCCGTCTGCCAGGGGAGCGCCGACTCCCGGAGGTCGGGGACACCTTTGCCCCCCACAGCCTGGCACGGGGAAGGTTCCCAGTGCCAGCTGTTGTCTTAAATGCGAGACTGTCACTTGGCTCCAATAATCGCTGTAAAATTGTCGATTGAAGGACCGTGGTGGAGCTTTGTGGGATTAAGGGATCGAGGGTGAGGGGTTCCCGCCGGGAGTCAGGTGGCTGGTGGCCAGGGGGAGGCGAAGGCATGGCCTGGGTCTCTGGGGTCCCTGACTCCGCCCCCGCAGCTATGTAACTGGGGCCCTGAGACGGCGGGCGATGGGGTCCAGATGCCTTGCTGGGTCTCTGCCTCACCCCATGGATGTCGGGGCAGGAGGGGGACAGATGTCCTCCCGTCTGCAGATGCTCCCGGCTGCTTCCAGATCTTTCCCTGCCTCTGTGGACTGGCAGCTGTCTCTTCCCTCATGGTGCCTCCAGCCTGTGGTGCAGGTGCAGGTGTCCTCCCTTCCCACGTCATTCCCGAGGCCTCAGCACCGTGGACGTGCCCCACGCACCTGCCCAGCCCGTCCCCCCTCCCTCCCTCCCACTCCTGGTCCTCCGCCCTGTTCGCCTGCCCGTTCCCAGGGGCATCTCCGACCCCTGTTCCCGCCCTACCTGTGTCCTCCGTCATGTCGGGGTCCAGCCTCTGCCCCCCTAGTGTCCACGACCACTCTGCTCACCACTGCCCTGAACGGCTTCCCGGCCGCTGTCCTCGAGGCCAGGTGGACGTCCAGGGCTGGCTCTATGTCTCCCTCCCCGGTCCTCCCACCCCAGGGTCCTGGCCTGGCACGTCCCCTGCCCTTCCAGGTGGCCACGTGGTTCATGCCCTCCTCCTTCCTATCTCTGCTCAGATGCCTCCCCACCGATCTCCTGGTCCCTGATACCCTCTCTACCCCCCAAACTCTGTCCTGTTCTTTCCAATAGACTTTTTTTTTTTTTTTAAGTTTATTTGTATTTATTTTGAGAGAGATAGAGTCCGAGCAGCGGAGGGGCAGAGAGAGAGAGAGAATGAATGAACAAATCCCAAGCAGGTTCTATGCTGCGAGCACAGAGCCCGACGCGGGGCTTGAACCTACAAACTGTAAGATCGTGACCTGAGCCGAAATCAAGAGTCGGAGTCTCAACCGACTGAGCCACCAGGCGCCCAGGCGACAGACTTGATTATATTTCAACAGTTTGAAATTTACAGAAAAACAGCAAACATCCTACAGAGGGTTCCCATATGCCCACACCCAGTTTTCTCCATTATGAGCCTCTCCTATCACCGGGGTGCACTTGTTCAGGATTTAATGCATTGTTATTAACCAAAGTCCACCTTTTATCCACATTTCCTTATTTTTCCGTCCGTTTTGTGGCCAGGACCCCCTCCGGGATCCCACATTACAGTGGCATCACGTCTCCTTAGCGCCTCGGGGCTGTGGCGATTCCTTGCTTATGATCACCTTGCCCGTTTTGAGGAGGGTGGATCAGGAATTCTGTAGAATTCCTCTCGGTGGGAACTTGCCTGATGTGCTTCTCAGGGTCAGACTGGGGCGATGGGTTTTAGGAGGAGCCCCAGATGCGTGAAGTGCCGACGTGACTGATCCCGTGGACGTCAGCCTCCATCACGTGGCTGAGGTGGCTGACAGGCTTCTCCGCTGTGTCCTGCCTTGTTTTCTTTATAATATCGAGCACAGTCCGAAAGTGTGTCTGTTGTGTTTCCTCTAATGTCCGATTAGAACGTAAGACCAGAGGCCCCTTTTGTCTTATTTATTCCCAGAGCCTGGCGCGTGGCGGAGGCTCAGCAAATTAATTAATCGACTCGGTACCTGCTTCTAGAGCACCAGTGCCGGGCAGGGGTCCCCGCGTGCTGGGGACAGAGCCCCTTAGTGCCATAGTTCCCGCCCTCAGAGAGTTTCAAGTCCACTGGGGGAGATCATTACAGACAAAGGCGTGTTCCCAGTGTAGATGTGAACAGGGAAACAACGCTTGGGTGTGGTGAGTGGGTGGGGGGGGGGCGGCCTGTGGCCTGGGGGGGGGGGGGTAGGGTGATCAGGGAATGATCCAGAAGCTTGAGACCCGAAGGATGAGTGAGAGCCAGCAGCCAGCTGGTGGGGAGGGAGATGTGTTCAGGGTGGCAGGAACGGCATGTGCAAAGGTCCTGAGGCAGAGAGGACTTGGGAGTATTTAAAGAACACCAGCAAGGAGGCAGGATGCTCAATTGGAACCAGCCTTGCTTCGGGGAGGTGGTTTTGTCAAGGGGAGTGAAGAGGAGGGTGTGAAAAAGTGGACCCAGTTATGAGGTGGGGAGAAGTGGGGTGAGGGGGGACGTCCAGGCTTTTGAAAGTGGTGGATGCTGTTCTGCTTCTTTCCTAGAAAAAGGGGCAGGTTTGGAGGGAGATGGATTCTTTCAGAGATGCTTTTAGGAACACCTGAGCTGAAGGATCGTGGAGGTGGGGCTGTATCTTGAGGGGTTTCTGATTTGGGGACAGCGTCGGAAGGTGTGGGAGGGCAAGAGCTGGCCTTGGAAGAGAGTCCTCCAGGGAGAGACCTTGGAGACCTGCCTTGTAAAGCTCAAGGAGGACACTGTCCTCAAGCGAACTGGAAGGGGGGGGGGGGGGTCAGAGGAGGGCACACGCCGGGCAAGCATGGTGTCCGTGGAAGAGAGTTCTGGAAAGCGGGAGGGGAGGCAGCTCGGCCGGGGGCTGATGGTGCAGTCAAGTCACGGGCAGGGGAGTGGGGTCCAGCTGCCAGACCCCCAGGCCAGGCTGTCTCCCCACGCCTGGCCCTCGGGAGGGCAGGGAGGGGGGACGGTGCGGGAGCAGGGGAGCCGGCTGCGTCCTGCTCGCCTTTCGAGATGCCACGGGGCTGCTCGCTTCTTTCTTCCTGCGGACCCGCCTTTCATTTCTGTTCACGTCTCTTCTCCACAGGATCGTGTGTCTGATTTAACAGTTTCGAGTTAGTGGGAACATGGAATGTGCTGTGCAGAATTTTGCCTTGTGGCCAAGTTTGCAGGTAGCGTGTGTTCCAAAGAGTGACAGGGAACACTGCATTCTGGACTCGTGCGTGCCCTTTTGTTATCTTCCAGAGGGGCCGTAGACTCCCATTTCCACGAGGTGCTTGAGACCGATTAGGAAGTTTTATTAGTCTTGCTCGCACAGGAAGATCACGGGCTGTGTTGGGATCCGGTCCGTCCAGGCGTCCATTTTGTTTTGTGAAGTGCCTTCGGCAGGCTCGGCCAAGGAATCCTGTTTCTCTGTGGATCTTTTCCCTGCTGAAAGCTGTCTTCTCTTACAACGCGTCACCGGTGAGGAGAATGGGAGCCTCGTCGAGAAAAGTCTCCAGCGGAAGGCTGGCCTGGAGAAAAGAGCGCAGGTCCCCGTGGGGACTGACGCCCACATCACAAGGCCATCACTCAGCGAAGCCAAAAGTGTGGCGCGAGCGTCGCCGCGGATGAGCTTTGGAAACAGCCTGCCCAGTGAGAGGAGCCAGACACAAAAGTTCACATATGATACTGGCATGTAATTTACATGAAATCCCGTTTGTGTGAAATACCCAGAATAGGCAAACCCCGAGAGAAAACAGCTGCGTGGTTGGAAGGGGCGGGTAGGGGGTGCCTGCTCCTGGGCGCGGGGTTTCTTTGGGGCGAGAAAGCTGGTCTCCAGTTAACAGTGGTGATGGTTGCATGATCCTGCGAGCAGATTAAAAACCGCCGAATTGCACACTTTCGGAGGGTGAACTGTGTGGCGTGTGAATTCGGTCTCAGGAAAGCCGTTGAGAAGGACTGGAGTTGCTCAGAGCCTGTCAGGAACGGGCCATAGGGGACCCCCTTCTCTCCACGGCCTTAGGCTCAGGGTGACACGAGCTGCAGATCCTTTGGGAGAGGAGGGATGGACATTTTATGGCCGCGGGCCACGCGGGACAGAGCCGCTAATGTTCCTCGTGTAATCCCTCCTCCTCCAAGCCACGGTGAACGAGTTCATCCTTTCCTGTTGCTGAGTGTTTCCCCATGTACCCAAGTTCCTGCCAGGAGGACGTCCATGGCCACCGTGGTGGCCGCCCCCTGCCCGTCCTCTCATGAAGTCCCACGGGAAGTCTGGCAGCCCAGGAGGTGTTGGGAGGGGGCGGGAGATGGGCCTTTCCCATCCTGCCCCCCGGCCGCTGTGCCGGGGCGTGTCCGTCTCAGTGTCCAGCCGCCTTCAGCTCTGGGCTTGCCCAGTCATCGCCCTGGTCCACGTGGCATGGCGGGTGAGGCCATAACACTGCCTGCCCCCAGGTTCTCATCGACTGGGTCAACGACGTGCTGGTGGAGGAGAGGATCATCGTGAAGCAGCTAGAGGAGGACCTTTACGACGGCCAGGTGCTGCAGAAGCTCTTGGGTGAGTCCTTGGGCATGCCCAGCACAGGGCCACAGCAGGGCGGTCCTGGGGCCGGGACCGGGGCTCGATTCCCACAGGGCGGCACGGGTCACACGTGCTGAGAGCCTTAGAGAGCCGCAGCCCTGAGCCCACACTCCTCGGCGGTGGCTCCCGGGCCGCCTGCTCTCTGATCATGTCCACGGTGGGCATTCTGCCAGAGCCCCCGGCCTCGGGGCTGCAGCAGGCCACACAAGGCTTCCAGAGCAGTCCTGTGGGTTGGGGGGGGGGGGCGCAGGGAAATGGGGCAAGAGCATCACCCCTTCCTGTGCCAGTCAGCCCTCCTGGTGGCCTCGCGTGCTCTCTCGTCCCAACGGTGAGGCCTGTGCCGGCTCGTTCCGGGTGGGTGGGTGGGTGGCCGAGGGGCCGGGTCCCCAGCAGATACTGTGTGAGTGGGCTGTGCCCTGGGGGGCAGACGGGTGTGGGGTGCAGGTGGTGACCGCTGTCGGCTGGGGCCAGCGGAAGTCCCGCACCGAAGCGACGGATGCAGGGCGCCTGGCACGCGTCTCCCGCCAGCGAGTGGTGGTTAAAACAAAGACAAAGCACCGAAAGCAAGCGCGGGGGCTGTCGAGTCCCCCAGCTCCTGTGAGCGGCAGGGCCACGGTTTCTAGGTGTGGACCCTGCCCTTTCGTCACCACAGGGGCTGTGGGCTCCTTTTGCCGGAAGTGAAAGGACTGTGTGTCTGGGTCCTCCCCTCCCCCCCCCCCACCAAGACGCCGGAAGGGTCCCTTGGCTTCAGGGCGCTCTGATGTGTTTTGGGGGTCCCCGAACACCCTGTGAGGTGGCCTCAAAGACACAGTGTCCCCTTGTATGTGGATAACACACTTCCTAGAGGTCAAGAGCAGATCCTGAGCCCCCAGCATCCGGGGGGGGGGGCCTGTCGGCCTGCTGCCTGGGCTCCCAGCTGCCCTGGGACCGCATTTCTCCCCGTTGTCATTGTCGTTGTCGTAGCAGAGACTTGACAGCTGCAGGGCCTGGGGGCCGCAGCTCAGGGGAGGGCACCCAGGGGAGGGCGCCCGGGGCGTCCCTGGGCGGGGCGTCCCTGGGCGGGGCGTCCCTGGGCGGGGCGTCCCTGGGCGGGGCGTCCCTGGGCGGGGCGTCCCTGGGCGGGGCTTGCGCCCTCTGTGCGTGGCCGCTCTCGGGGGGACCCTCTGATTGGAGGGAACCCTGCGGGGGCTGGGAGGAGGGAACCGCCCCAGTAACCCGCGCGGAGGGCGCACGATCGATGGCCCCCGTGTCGTGTCCTTATCCACTTTGCCGTCAGAAAGTACCTTTGTCATGTTTGTTTTGGTCATTCCTCTGTTGGGCACCGTTTCATCGTGTGGCAGGTGTGGATCTAGGCTCTGGGGACGCAGTGGTAGCAAGAGGGAGGGGGTCCCCCTCGCCCAGCTGTCCCCCTACATTCTGGCAGAGGGAAGAAAGAGAAATATCATGGGTCGCAAACAGACGCTTTAAGAGAGTGGCCAAGGGCAAGGAAGGAAGCCAGAGGGTCATGGGGCAGAGAGGGGCCGGGCGGTGGGGGCAGCCCCTCTGGAGATTGGACGTCTGAGCAGGCGTCTGCACAGCCAGCCTCAGAAGAACATTCCAGGCCAAGACTCTGAGGTGAGGAAGAGGCCGTAGCATTTAAAGCCCAGTGACAGGAGGCTGCGAGACGTGGGGGGAGGGGGTGGGGGCCTGGATAAAACCAGATCACATGCAGCTCTGGTGGACAAAGGCTTTTATTGCAAGCAGGGCCGTGACATGATATGAGTTAAGGGTTTTAAAAAGTCACCTGGGCTTCTGGGTACAGAATAGAATGGAGGGGGCGGGGGGCGGGAGTAGGAGCTGAGATAGTCAGAACGCTGTTAGGACAGCCTGGGCCTCAGATAAAGAGGCTCAGACTGGGGTGGAGGTGTGGACCCCGGGAGGGTGTGTTGGAGGTGGAGGCTGCCGGAGGAGTCAAGGCCGACAGCCAGGTTTGTGTTCTGAGCACCCGGTGAACGAGGAGCCCCTTGGGAATAGCGAGGTGGGTGGGGGACGAGGAGGTGGCTTTACCTCGGTGGGGGCCCGTCCTCCCTGAGTCGGCGGCCGGTGGGGGTGGAGCTCGGCGGTGCAGAGATGATGTTTAACACCGTGGGATCCGATGGCCTCTCCTGGAGAGGGTGTTCAGATTTGTGATTTGGCTGGATGCCGTGCGGCCGAGAGTTCATAGGTATTTGGCTGAGCCAAGGATCCCCATCTTCGAATGACTTCTGCGGTCCAAGAATAAATCTGAAATGTTACCGGGATTGTTAATAATGATCACAAGTTTATTATTAAAGATGTTGGGGGTGGGGGTTGCCTGGCTGGCTCAGCTGGTTAATTAAGCATCCGCCTCTTGATCTCAGCTCAGGTCACCGTCTCGCAGTGGTTTGTGAGTTCAAGCCCTGCGTTGGGCTCTGTGCTGACAGGGCAGAGCCTGCTTGATGCTCTGTCTCTCTCTCTGCCCCTCCCTTGTGCGCACACTCTCCCTATTTATGAAAGAATAAGTAAACGTTTAAGAAATGTTTAAACATTGGTCAGGTTGAACCCTTGTATTGTACACGTGAACCTAATATAATGCTGTATGCAAATTGTACGTGAATAGGAAACAGTGTCAGGATTTTGATGTTTTATTTATTTTCATTTATTTAAAAAATGTTTCTTTTTGAGAGAGAGAGAGGAGCGCGCCTACATGTGTGCATGAGTGGGTGAGCGGCAGAGAGAGAGAGAGCAGGCTGTCCACGCAGAGCCCCATGCTCTCGTTCATGGGTGGGACTCGAACCCATGAACCGCGAGATCGTGACCTGAGCAGAAGCCAAGAGTTGGATGCTTAACTGCCTGAAACACCCAGGTGCCCCAGAATTTTAATGTGTTGGATCGTCGTGTTGACAGGGTCATTCGCAGGGTCGTCCTCAGCACTGTCCGGGACTGCATTGTCCTCGGGGTCACTAAACTAGAAATACGTGATGGCAGACACTCCTTTTCAACAGAGAAGGGGCGGGAGCCCACGGATCTTAGGCTGACACCGGGTGCGAGCAGCCTTCCGACGTGTCACCAGCTGCCCTCCTCATCCGTGGCAAAGACCTGGCTCCCCTTTGCCTCTCGGACCCAAAGAATTGGCTGTGGGTGATGCTGTTATTGAAACAGTGCCCTGACCTGGGGGAGATGCCTCCTAGCGTTTTCAGAAGCAGACTCAAGAGTATTATCCTCCCTTAGATTTTTTCTTTCTGGTTCTTTTGCACGTATCTGTGGCTTCATTCTCCCAGTTGCTCAAAAAACGTGTCCTAAGCCTTCGTGTTAGCAGGGTGGCCGCGGTACCCTGTGTCCGGATCCCGGGACAGGCGGTGAATTTGCATCCACATTTCAGCCTTGGCTGCTCACGAAGGATGCTGGTGCCTCCCTGGTGGTGAGTGATGGGGCGTCTGTAGGGCAGGTGTCTGGTAAGGATTCTCGCCCCGCAAGGCGTGTCCTTTGGGTCCCCGTCTTCCGGTGGCCCCAGCGGGTGCAGCCGTGGGTCTGGAGCCGCTGTGGGACCGCCTGCTACGTAGGTGACCGCCTACAGACTGACGTGAGGCTCACTCTGGCTCCCGCAGCCTTTTTTATCACGGAGCAGACGCCCTCCCTTCCCTTTGGAAGATCTTTTCTCCCGTGTGTCAAGCAGACGGTTTGACACGCTCCTCTGAGGAAAAGAACAAAGGGAGAGAATATTCAGATATTAACAGGAAATCAGCATGTCTCGCCCGGTTGTATCGCTGATGACGTCACCCGTGGGATCACATGGCCCCTGAGCCCGGGACACCAGGAGTCCTCTCGGGAGTGTAGACGAGACATTCGGCTCGCTGTCCGAAGGCAGAAGCCAAAGCCAGGAGGAGTTTGTGGCCGAGCGCCAAGGCCAAAGCTGACTTCTGTGCGTCTAGAGAGAGGAGAAGTCAGAGGCCTGGGCCCCGGGCGGTCGGGAAGGGGTCGGGAAGCGGAGGGGCCCCGGAGAGGGGTCTGAAGGGTCCAGCCATGAGGGCGGAGGCGCCAGGCAGGCACCGTGTTCGGGAGGGACGGGTAGAGGAGAAGGTGATTCGAGGAGACGGGAGTGGCTGTGAGGACAGAGACTGGGTTGGGCCTCGTGAGATCACCAAGTGCAAGTCATTGGCAGGACCCCAGACGTGTCCCTCTTCTTGGGAGCAGACTCTGAGGCAGCTGCTGACCCTGCCAGGTGGCAGGTTTTGGTGGATGTGACTCTTCTGCGGGTGGACCTTCTGTGGGCAGAGGGAGGGTGCCCACGCTGGGGTCCCGGGGGCTCCCCGGCTGACTCCTGTCCTGCTTCTAACTCCGGGCACTCCCTTCTCCTTGCAAAAGGCAGGCCCTTCCGGCGTAAGGAGTGTCTGCGGCCCTGCGTTCAGCATCACCCCCGTTTGCCTGTCGCATCCGAGAATCCGCCCTCCCCTTCCTCCGTCCCTTTCTGTGCTCTGAAGGCAGGTCCTGGCCGCCGCACAGCCCTGAGCTGCCCCCGCAGCCCGTCCGTAGGCAGAGTGATGCCTGGAAATGCCGGCAGCCAGATGTTTTATTCTGTCCCACGGGGAAGAGCCCTCCAGGACAGCCGCAGGCAGCACCCAGCCGTAGCCAGCCTCCTCGGGTCCTGTCTTGGGCTGAATTGTGTCCCCCAGAATCCATAAGTTGAAGTCCTAACCCCCAGGTCCTCGAATGGAGACTGGGTCTTTCTAGAGGTCGTTAAGTTAAAACAAGGTCCTTGGGGGTAGACCCTAAACCCGTATGGCTGGTGTCCCTTTAAGGAGATCGGGACAAGGACACATGGTGGGGGCGGGAGGGGGGAAACCCATGTGAGGACACAGCGAGAAGCGGCCCGTCTGCAGGCCAAGGAGAGGGGCCTCAGGAGAAGCCAGCTCTGTCCACCCCCTGATCTCAGGCTTTCATCCTCCAGGATCGCGAGCACGGACATTTTCACTGCCTAAGTCCCGGGCCTGTGGTGTTCTGGAACTGCAGCCCTAACGAGCTAGCACAGGTCCCTTCCCGTTTCCATCACTACCCACCCCCCCCACCCCCCCCCCCCCCCGGGTACCGCAGCCGCGTTCAGTCTGCAGGGCCGGCTGGCAGAGCTGCTGGGCGCCCTTCTGGTGGGCGAGGCTCTCAGACCACACAGCTCTGTAACCCTCCTTCCTTCCCCAGGATCCCCTGCTCCACCCTGTAACACCTGGGGGGTGGGGGGCTGCTGTGTATTTTCAGGGTGATCATGCAGACAGACAGCTGTGGGTTATTCAGCCAGGACCTACTAGATGCGGAGGGACATCAAAATGTATAAATGGGGACCGTTCCCATCCCCTGCAGCGAAGTTTTGTTTTGTTTTTAGTACTCACCGCTGCCGACCTGATGTTACTTAGATGTGGTGCCTTCCCACTAGAGAGCTCTCTGGTCTGTGCTGCACCTAGCCCCAGGACAGTCCCTGGCGCACAGAAGGTGCTCATATTGTGAGCTGATGAAGGGAGGGAGGTGGGTAGGTGGGCAGGAGGGAAGAGAGGGAGGGAGGAAGGGAGGGAGACAGGGAGGATGGGAGGAAGCGGGGGGGGGGGGGAGGGAAGAAAGGAATGAAGGAAGGAAAGCAGGGAGGAGGGGAGGAAGCAGAGAGGGAGGGAAGAAAGGAAGGAAGGAAAGCAGAAAGGAAGGAGGGAGAAAGGAAGGGAGGGAGGCAGGAAGGAAGCAGGGAGGGAGGAAGGAAGGAAGGAGGAAGGGAGGGAGGGAGGAAGGAAGGAAGGAGGGAGGGAGGAGGAGGGAGGAGGAGGGAGGGAGGAAGCAAGGAGGGAGGGAGGAAGGAGGGAGGGAGGAAGGAAGGAAGGAGGAAGGGAGGGAGGAAGGAAGAAGGGAGGGAGGAAGGAAGGAGGAAGGGAGGGAGGGAAGGAAGCAGGGAGGGAGGGAGGAAGGAAGGAAAGCAGGAAGGAGGGAGGGAGGGAGGAAGGAAAGACAGCAGGAAGGAAGGAGGGAGGGAGGAGGAGGGAGGGAGGAAGGGAGGGAGGAAGCAAGGAAGGAAAGCAGGAAGGAGGGAGGGAGGGAGGAAGGAAAGACAGCAGGAAGGAAGGAGGGAGGGAGGAGGAGGGAGGGAGGAAGCAAGGAAGGAGCAAGGAGGGAGGGAGGAAGGAGGAAGGGAGGGAGGAAGGAAGAAGAAGGGAGAGAGGAAGGAAGGAGGAAGGGAGGGAGGAAGCAAGGAAGGAAAGCAGGAAGGAAGGGAGGGAGGGAGAGAGGGAGGAGGGAGGGAGGAAGGAAGGGAGGGAGGAAGGAAGGGAGGAGGAAGGGAGGGAGGGAGGAGGGAGGGAGGGAGGAGGAGGGTGGGCATGCCCCAAGCCCCGCAGGCATTGCTGTATAACATCATCCTGGAGGGAGCATCCAGAGTGCTTGCGTTTGTTCTCTTCGAGGGAGGAGAGGACCTGGGGAGAGGACGTTGAAACAGCGGGGCCTCCAGAGCCAACGCTGAGCCCAGGGCTCTGCGGGGACCACTGAGACCAGCCTGGACTGCACGGCTTTTACGCTGCCCCTCCCGCCGGTGCCACGGCCGGCAGCCGCCCCCCGGGCCCCAGGTGCCTCTGCCCCTGCGGTGCCGCTGCTGTTGCTTCCCGGAGGAGCCCCGTCCGGAGACACCGACGGGGACGTGGAGGGGACCCGTGGCTGAGGCCGGGCTCGGGGTCCGTCCCCCACCTCCAGGTGGCCGGTCTTGTCTGGCTCTGCCGGGTTGCTCCCCGCTCCCCGTGGGTGACGAGGTAGCGGCGGCACCTGGGAGCGTCTCGTGGTCCTTAACGCGGCGTCCGGATGTCAGAGAAACAAGAAGGGGACCGTGAGCGCGGGGAGGCGGAAGGCCACATCCGAGACCCTCTGCGTTCTTCCTCGGAGCCCCCTTCCCGCCTGAGGCCCCCGCACGGCCTCCTGGGCTCCAGCTGCCTCCCTGCACGTCAGCCCCCTGCTTCCGAGGGCACCTCGAGTCGCTTTTTCCACTTTGTGTGCACGGAGCGTTGCCAGGTTGTGCCCTCGAACCCCACACCCGCTTTCCGTCCCGGCGTCCTTCCCCCAGGAAGGACTAGGAAGCTCGGAGCTGCGGGGCTCCACGGCTCCCCGCTGCTCGGGGACCACGTGTTCCCCCCCCCCCCGGCACAGGAGGGTCCCCGCTGCGGCTCGGCCAGGCGAGCGGGTGGCCCTGACGCCCTGCCTCCTGCTCTTGCCCCTTCCTGTTGCAGAGAAGCTGGCCGGCTGCAAGCTAAACCTGGCGGAGGTGACGCAGTCCGAGGTAGGGCAGAGGCAGAAGCTGCGGACCGTGCTGGAAGCCGTGCACGGCCTGCTGCGGCCCTACGGCTGGGCGCTCCAGTGGACGGTCGATGGTGAGTAGTCCCGGGGGACACAGAGCCCGGCCCCTCGGCTCGCCACGGTGTCGTTCGCTGGGGCTTCTGGGCCTGCGCTTTCCAAGCCCGTTCAGGCTGCTGCCCCGTGGGAGGCGGCCGGGACAGGACAGCGTCCCCACGCTGGGGAGCCAGCTCCTAGGTGAGAGAGGAGGTCTCCCGTCTTACCCTTTGGTCCCCCGTGCTTCAGAGGAGACAGGAGTTGTTTCTGGTCTGGGGCGTGAGGGGCGGCAGCCTGCAGAGGAAGGAGGGGAAAGGCGGAGAAGCTCCGTGGGGCTCGTGGAAGGGACCCAGCCCCAGGTCCCCGCGGCACCAGCACCAAAAGGGCTGTTTCACCCGTGACCCACTGTGGCAGGTCCTCGGGAAGGGAATCACGCCGGCCCCCGGGGTATGTCCCGGAGCGTGCTGGCACCACAGGCAGGTGACCTCACGGTACTTCCAGCCTAGAGGCAGAGCCTGAAAGGTGAAGGGTTAAATGAAGCAAGAGAAGCCCCGGGGCGCCCCGGGGGGCTCAGTGGGGTAAGCGTCCAACTTCGGCTCAGGTCATGATCTCCTCGCAGCTCACGAGAGTTTGAGCCCCGCGTCGGGCTCTTGGAGCCTGGATCCTGCTTCGGATTCTGTGCCTCCCTCTCTCTCTCTGCCCCTCTCCCACTTGTGAGCTCTCTGTTTCTCTGTCTCTCTGTCTCTCTCTCTCTCTCTCTCTCTCTCTCAAAAATAAATAAATTTTAAAAAGACGTTAAAGAAAAGAGAGACAAGCCAGAAGGTGCTGTCCCCCCAGCAGGGCAGTCAGGGCCCGGCTCAGAGGCCCCCCCCCCCCCCCCCCGGCAGCCACCAGGGGCCCCTGTGCTTCGGAGGGATGAGCTCTAGGCTGTGGTGAGGAGACTGGCGCCTGATTGCTTGGCATCGAGACCTGCCACAGACCCCAGCCTACCTCCCGGGTCGTGGGGGCCGTCGGTGGGGGGGAATCGAGTGTTTTGCAAGCCGTGAAGTCCTGCTCAGGACTCACTGTGACCACGGCTGGGCCCGAGGGCTGGAGCAAAGCTCTGTCTTTCCCCTTCCCTTGTGCTAATTTCGCTCTCCTGCCCGTTCTGTCTCCTTCTCACACTACCCCGTTGACGCCTTTTAAAAATACCTTGCTTTGGGGGCGCCTGGGTGCCTCAGTCAGTTAAGCATCCAGCTCTTGATTTCAGCTCAGGTCATGATCCCAGAGTTGTGGGATCGAGCCTCGTGTCAGGCTTTGCGTCGAGTGGAGCCTGCTTTGGGATTCTCTCTCTGTCTGCCCCTTTCCCACTTGCTCTCTGTCTCTCCCTCTCTCTCTCCGCCCCTCTTCTGCTTGTGTTCACTCTCAAACTCCTGTCTCTTAAGCCGACAGGAAAGAAAACAGAAACACAGGGTGCTCGTCACCATCGTTTTTCCGCGGCCCGCGCTGTTTTCTCCATGGTTGTTCTCCGCGGTCTCATTTGGACGCAACGTCTTCGTTGCCTTGTGGGCCGGGGCTCCGGGCTCCTGCCTCACCTGGTCTATAGCTGCTCCCTCTTCCCTCCCCCGACCAGCCATTCACGGGAAGAACCTGGTGGCCATCCTTCACCTCCTCGTCGCCCTGGCCATGCACTTCCGGGCCCCGATCCGCCTTCCGGAGCACGTGTCCGTGCAGGTGGTGGTCGTGCGGGTGAGTATGGGACGGGGCGGTGGGCTTGCCCATGGCGTCGCGGGAGGGGCGCCGGGCTGCCTTCCTCCCGTAGGTCTCCTGCTGCCTTTTCTTCTTCCCCTAAGAGGCCACCTTCTGTCCTCCCCGCCTGACCCAGTGTGTGTCTCACCCTGGCTTTGGTCCAAATGACTGGAGCGGGAGCAGCGGCCCTGATTTGGAGAGGGAGGCGGATTCAGAGGCATGAGCATGTTGAATTTTCCAGGCTTTTTTAAAAAGAACATTCATCTGTCTCCAAAGCCAAGTAGCTGGAATTCAGTTCTCTTGAACGAGCTTGCTCCTCACCAGAGAGGGCTGAGTCCAGCGGCATGAACAGATGCCCCGGTTAGAGCTTCTCCGGGTCTGTTCCCCGTTATCCCCCTTGTTCCCCGGCTCTCTCTCTTGGAGTTCATCCTCTTGCTTCACTTGGAGACATGGAAGCAGGAGCCAGGGCCCTCCTGACCGAGGAGGGGCCTTTCCTGCCGTGTCCCCTGCATTTGAGGGGAGACACCCCTCAAGTGGCTTTGTGTTCGGCGCTTGTCCTGTGAAGTGTGCATGAAGCACCTACTGTGCGCACTGGCTGTTGGGGACGCTGAACGCGGAAAACACTCGGGTTCCGGACACGAGACCCGTGAGGTTAACGCCCGGGGCCTGGACGTCTGCGTGCTTATGCACTTGTGATGCCCAGCTCCACACTTGCCCTCCTCCGCTCTCTGTGGGCGGCAAGGCTCTGGCCGGCCCCAGTCTCCCAAAGCCGTCTGACCCCGCCGTTACCCCCGGAGCTCGGCCTTGACCCGGCCGGCAGGAACGCCCCTTTCTGGCATCAGGCGAGGGTCACCCACTGCCACTTGGCCCCGCTTGCTTCCCGAGGAGGGATGTTTGTGGTCAGTGGTGGTGATGGAGACAGAGACCATCCCTGCTGCCCTTCTCCTGGACGTTCACTCGCGGCAGCCAGCCGGGAAAGGCTTCCCAAGGACACGCGGGCGCGTCCGTCAGACTCGGGGGCCCCACGAGTGCCATGTAGCTCGGTAATCAAGGTATTTCCTTTCAGGCCCGCACTTTGGTCCAAGAAAATCTCTTGGGTTTTTAGAAAGTTTTACTGACCCGGGCAAGCCCTTGCTGGTGCCTCCTGCCTGACCAGGGTTACGGAAGGATTCTTAGGGCCACGTCCAAAGGGGTGTGAATCAAGAGGAGGTCCCGGGAACTGACTGGCCTCAGGCCTCAGAAGCCTGCCTCCCAGGCCCTGGGGCCTGTCCCTCCGCGTCCGGTTATCCGGTCTGAGATGGGAGATGCAAGGAATGTGGGGGTCCATGGAGGGAAGGGATGAGGACAAGGGTCTCAGTCACTACATAGCAGCATGGCCTTGGGAGACCATTTGATTTCTCTGAGTTGTGGCGAGTTCCTCATAGAACTGAGCGGATGCTATAAACCTTTGAAATACTCAGCTTCACGTGTCCGGTACTCAGCCCTGGGCCTGGCACCTAGGAAGTGCCTAATACACATTGGACGCGTGAGCGAGAGAAGTGTCTCCAACCTCCCTCGGTGGACTGAGTCTCCTGGGAATCAGGCTGAGGCCCTGAGGCCGCTGATGGCCACCCATGCTGGTTGCTTGAGAGTTCCCTGGAGGCCGAGCTGGGAAGGGGTGGGGAGCTCAGCTCTCAAGAGGTGTCCATGGTGGGTTGGCCAGCAGGAAGGGAGTTCCCCGTGTCTCAAGGGGTCCAAGTAGGGGCTCGCAGTGGTTGGGTGGGCTGGCCGCCCGAGCTCCACCTTGCGGTCCCGTGACATGCGGGCTGCCCCCCATTCCTACCACCACCCCCTTCAGTCCCACCATTGCTGCCTCTTCACACCCGTGGGGCTTTCGGAGAAGTCTGTCACGCGCAGGGTGACGTCCCAGGGTCTGCTGTATGTAACAAAATACCGCGAACTGGCTGTTTGAAGCAACAGACCCTCGCCTGATGCCAGGAAGGAGCATTTCCACCTGCCGGGTCAAGGCCGAGCTCCCCAGGGTAACGGAGGGGTCAGATGGCTTCGGAAAACCGGGACCAGCCTGAGCCTTGCAGCCCGCGTTAGTAACGGAGGCCAGAAGTCCTAGTAATCAAGGGGTTGGCAGGGCCCCAGTCTCTCTGAAGCCTCCAGGGGAGGATCCTTCCTTCTCTCTTCCAGCTTCTGGTGACTTCCGGCAGCCCTCGGCATTTCTGGCCTTGTAGATGTGTCCCCCCAGGCTCTGCCTGTGTCGTCACATGACCTCTTCCCTCTCTGCCCGTGTGTGTGTGTGTGTGTGTGTGTGTGTGTGTTTTCTCTCATAAGGACTCCAGTCATGCTGGACTTAGGACCTGCCTAGTCCATTATGGCCTCATCCTAACTAACTGTGTCTGCAAAGACCCAGTTTCTAAACAAGGTCACGTTCTGAGGTTCCGAATGGACATGACTTCTGGGCAGGGGGGCACCTGCCTCAGTCGAGTGCACCTCCCTATGTTGTGTTCCTCGTGCCCCTTACTTACTCCCCCAGCGGCACGGCACCGGGGAATCCCTTCGGGAGCTAGGGTTTCCCCTGAGACCCCCATAGCTGCCAGCTCTTAGCGCAAGGTGGAGAGCCTGGGGGGAGGGGAGGGGGCAGTTTCCAGCCACTGAAAGGGTCACCCGCTGTGGCCACCTGCAGTCCACCTGCCGTGGGCGTGGCTCAGATGCTGTCCTCAGGCGGACTCCTGGCCCCAGGGCCATCTGCACACGGCTCACTTACCCTGCCAGTGATGCCCTTCCTCCCGTCCCCTCTGCCTGCCCACGTATTTGTATATTTATCTGTTCGTTTTGGGCTTTGCAGAAGCGGGAAGGCCTGCTGCATTCCAGCCACATCACGGAAGAGCTGACCACAACCACCGAGTAAGTGGGCCTGTGGGAGCCGGGGACCCGCATGTACGCGGGGGGCTGATTTCTGCGCGACACCCCCCGCCACCCCCCCTGCCAGCCTTAGGATGAGATTTTCATGCAAGCCCTGCCCTAGCTTTATGTCCTGCGTGTGCTTTCGTCAAAGATTTTTTTTTTTCTCATGAGGAAGGGCAAGATAGCAGTTTGGTTTGGCATTTATTTAAACGTTTTTAATGTTTATTTATTTTTGAGAGAGAGAGCGTGAGTGGGGCAGGGGCAGAGAGAGAGAGGGAGACACAGAATCCGAAGCAGGCTCCAGGCTCCGAGCTGTCAGCACAGGGCCCCACGTGGGGCTCGAACCCACGAACCGTGAGACCACGACCTGAGCCAAAGTCTGACGCTTAACCGACTGAGCCACCCAGGCGCCCCTGGTTTGGTATTTAAATGAGGAATTCTCCCAGATAGAAAAATAAATAATGTGCGGTACAGGAATTAGAACGTACTTCGGCTGCCCCAAATCGTTTCTGGAAAGACACAGAGAATAATAAGTAAAAACGTAACTGATCACATTCAAGATCTCTTTACGAGGAAGAAAAGGAAAAGGGGAACTTGAAACATGGGGCTTTTGTAGGGTAGGTATGCCAAAGTCTTCAAAGTTTTCTGTGTGAGAACAGAGTTATTCTCCAAAGCCTTTGGACTTTTATTCCTTATTTTCGAAGGTGATCTTAAAGAATGTAGAGAGGGGGCGGGAGGGAGGAGGTGTTCAGAATGGTTAGGGACCCCTTGTCCCTGCATCCGCTCTGTCGGAGAGGGAGCCACACGTCTGAATTAGAACTTGCCTTTGAGAGAGTGCCGAGCCGTCTCTCGCCTCTTAGAGAAAGCCAGAGGGCAATTTTTAAGAAGTCTAAAAGGCTTCAAAATCTATTGAAACTAGCAAATCGAATGGTAAATTTTGCGTGTGGCTTTTAGGAGCCCCCACGACACCCCGTGAAGGATCTTTAAAATTCACTTGCGTTTGTGCCTCTCGACCAACCCTGTCTCAGATGAAACAGAACATTCGAGATTGATCTTCTCGGTGAACCCTCCCGCTCTGTTCACGGAGTGATTAATTACTGTGTCACGAATTCACGGACGGTCTCTCAAAACTTGAGGCTGACCCAGGAAACCACTCCCGGCATGGGGGCTGGCGAATTGGGGAGTCGCTGCCCGGAGGCCTGATGTGTGGCCTGATGCGCGGCGTGTCTGTTCCAAGCCCGTGGCAGCGGCGGGGAGGGGGAGAGGGGAGACCCGGGCCAAGGGCCGTGGTGCCCAGCCTGGCACCTCTGGTGGGCCTATGGCAAGCAGCCCGGCCTGTTTGGGAGCCGCAGGAAGGCAGCTTGAGGGGAGTGAGGAGGGGGGTGGCATCTGAGTTATCCACAATTGGGTAGCAAGCCACCCCGAAACCAAGTGGCTTAAAACACCAGGCACCGTATTTGCTGACAGTGCTGGATCAGACTGGGCAGGTCCTCATCTAGTCGGGGGGGTTGGGGCTGCCTGGGTGGCAGGCCTCTGTCCTTCCATCTGTCCCTCGTCCTCACGGGGCTGGGCTTCCTAACTTTCTTCCCATTTCTTTTTCTAGAGGCCACGCTGAGCTCACCTCCTCCGGGAAGCCCTCCGCGGTTGCCCAGAGGAGTGGCTGGCTTCCTTTTAGTGCCCATGGGTGCCCATGGGCCGTGTTGAAATGGGGGTTTATGAGGGCAGGGCCATGGCATTTATTGGTATGGGGTGATTATTTCTTTATTTCCATGGCTTGCGCCTAGTAACTGCTCAAGAGAATGTTTGTTAAGTAAGACAGAGCCAAAGGACTTGAGCGTGGAGGGACTTGGGGACGAAATAAGGACCTCCGTGCCTCTCCGGAAGGTCGATGCAGGGGGAGGGCCTGCGTGCTGGAGGGACCAGCCTCTGTGCCTTGTGGCTTCAGCGTCTGCAGGCAGGAATCGGGGCCCAGCCTGCGCTTCTTCAGGATTCTTCCGTGACTCCCTGAACGAGAGGTGTGCTGGCTCCCTGCAGGGTGACCCTTGCGCGTTAAAGCTTACGGTTCGGCGGCTCCAGGAGACCCGTTTTCTGCTGAAGCGTTCTATTAACCGCTGCCGTGATGCAACTTCCCACCAATGGCAAATGGCATCGAAGGGATGGTTTGAAGAAAGGTGGCCGTTTGCTGCCGATCTTGTGCTGACATTTAGAAATCCACACGAGCACCTGCCCTTTGTAATTAGAGGGGCAGAGACTCTGTCGAAACGGGATTTACCTCTTTATAAAAAGCCCCTCAACGGGGCAGCGGGGGCTGCGACTTCTGCGTTCCCTCCATCGTGGCCTCCTCACGTCGCGTTCTGAGCGACCCCTCTGACGGCTCCCTCTCTGTTCTGTTTGCAGGATGATGATGGGTCGCTTTGGTAAGTAAGCGTGGGGGTGGGGAGGCCCCGGGTCACGGGCACTTTGGGGCGGTGACGGGAAGCTCACGCAGGGGGGCAGGGCCGGCAAGACCCGGTGGGGTTTCCTCCCGTCGGCAGCGCTGGGTCTCCGAGGAAGAGTGTGTGGGTCCCCCTGGGGTCTGTCTGCTTCTCCGAGATGCCACCGGCCGGTGGGAGAAGAGTGTGGTGGGGGTGGCATGTGAAACGGGGCTGGCAGGGGGTGGGGGGTGTCTGGGATGTGGCAGGTGCTCCCTGGGACGGGGGGCGTTTCCAGTGGCCGTTCCCGGAGAGCTGTCCCCTCCCCTCCGGAAGCATGGCACGACGCTGTCTTCCTCTCAGCAAGAGGTGGCAGATACAAGGACAGCTTGGGGCGGCGTTCAAACCCTCAGGGGTGGGAGGCCCCCAGCTTCTCAGCTGCAGCCAGAGGCCGACTGAGTGGAGCTCCTTGCTTTGGGGAAGATTTCAAAACAGAAAGCCCTCCACCCCCAAATCGCATGTTCTCCAGGGAGCACAGCTGTTAGAAGGAAAAGTGGAGGGGCGCCTGGGGGGCTTCGCGGGTTAAGCGTCCGACTTTGGCCCTGGCTCGTGAGTTCGAGCCCCGGGTCAGGCTCTGTGCTGACGTCCTCAAGCTTTCTTAAGTAGGCCTTAAGCTGCCCTGGGGAAAATCCCAGTCTTTGCTGTTTTTTTTTTTTTTTTGTTTTGTTTTTTTGAAGTAAGCAGTTCAGTCCTTTTTAAATGTCTTTATTATTTTTTAAAGGAAGGGAGAGAAAAGGAAATCCTCCGGTGCTGAGGGCAACAGGGCGACAGTGAGAGGAGCTCAGCCCGCAGGGCCAGCGAGGGCACCTGGGGCGGACACGTGTCACGGCAGCTTGGCCCCCGCTGCCTGGGCGGGGGACACAGTGTACCCTTGTGTCACCTCCCTGTCACTCCTGTGTGGGCTCAGACCTCCGTGGAACTGGGGAGGTATAGAGGCGATAAGAGCGGGCCCTTCAGACCGTTGTTAAGTGTCTTTGATTTTCTGCACGTTGTCACGTCCCTGTTTGGCGGGGGCCCAGTTGGAGGTTTGGGGGCCCTGGGGAGAGTCTGCTCGGCAGAGGGGGTGGGAGCCCGGCCGAGAAGCCCCCGCGACCCTGCCAATGGCGCAAATGGGGTGCAGGACCGTGATGCCTTGGGAAAGGGCCAGGTGTCACAGTATGAAAACTGGACCCGGCTGCTGTGCCGGTGGACACGGGGGGCGTGTGAGCCTTCAGGGGCCGCGGAACCACGAGAAGCTGGGGGAGTCGTTGCTACTTTATAGGCTCGCCCTGCTTAGGAAGTGCACGCAGGCTATTAGCGGGGGACAGGCTGTTCCACCCCCAGCTCCGGCTTCTGCTGGCGCAAGCTCCGAGGTCCCCTGGGTACCCAGATGGCAACCTCGGCCGCAGCTGGGCCTCTGCTGGCTCTTCTCCCGTGGGACCCTCGGGGTCCCCGACAGCCCTTGGCCCACCGAGGTCTGACTCTCCTTCCCCCCCGGGTCCTGGTCCCTGGCTCACCCCTCGAGCTGGAGTCATACTTCCTAAAGCGCCCCCCAACCCCTCACTCTCCTCCTTACCCCCCACCTTGGCTTAAGCTAAAGCCACAGCCCTCGAAGTGGCCCCCAGACCCTCCTTCGCACACCCCTCGCCTCCTCTCTGGCCTCCTCCCTCCCCCGGCCTGTCTGCCTCCTGTCACGCCCCCCCACCCCCACCCTCCAGCTCTTGCAGTGCCCTCTTGGAATGCTCTCCCCCTGGATTCCCCCACGGGCTCACTCCCCAGCTCCTACCCAGGAGGCCCTCCCTGACTGCCCTGCCCCCACCCAGCCTGTCTCTTCGCTCCCCTCGCTGGTGCTCCCAGGGAGCTGCCACTACCTGTCAGACTCCGGGAGCCCTCGGCGCCCTCCTTCTGTGCCTTCACACGAGGCCTCTTGAACTGTAAGCATCCTGTGGGCTGGAGCTGTGTTGTCCTCAGCGTGCATCCCCCTGCAGCCTCCAGCCCTGGGCTGCAGACCTGCCGGGAGCTTCCAGAATACCGGGTGGACCCTCCTTGGCTATTGTCTGCCCGCTGGGCTTTGCGGGGAGGGGGGGGGTCCTGTTCAGCACCTGTTTTTCACCTGGGCGCCCTGAGCTCGGGAAGGAAGGGGGTCGCCCTACCCCCCCCCCCCCCCCCCCGCCAGGCCCCCCTTCCGTGAGTCACCACTGTCCTGGCTGAGGTGGGCTGGGAGGCCCTTCTCCCCAGAGGAGCTGGGAGCTGCTGCTTGGTCTCCATGGCAACAGGCTTGCGGGCTGCCTCTCCTCTGCGGCAGCCCCTCCCCTGCCCTGGGCTTCGGGACAGGGGAGCAGCTCTCCTCTACCCCCGTCTCCTCCTCACATCCCCCGCTTCCTGCCGACAGAGCCCCCCCTTCCCCCCCACTGCAGCCCAACTGAGCCACCTGTGCCCCTCCCGGTCGCCACCCTCTGGGGCTCCTCGCCCTGCCGGACCCAGTCCCTCTGAGCCTCCTTCCCAGGCCACGCTGTCTGCACCCCGCCCTGGCTTTCTTGTGCTTCTTTGTGTTTTCTGTTCCCTCTGTCTGGAATGCCCTTCATCCTCCTCTTGTCCCAGCAAACCCCCGCTCGACCTCAAGGCTCCTGTGTGGGGCCTCCCTCAGGCCCCTGGCCCTCTGTCCCTGGGGGCCTCCAGGGACCAGGCCGATAACACCAAGGGGGGAGCGAGGAGAGCATCAGGTGATACTGTGACCCTCAGCCTGTGTGCCGGGTCACGGGGGGGCGGGGTGGGGGGAGGACAGACAGGGGCGTGTCCTGGTTGACTTGACCTCTCTCTGTGTCCTTTCTGGCTCCTTGTGGGTTCCCGCTCTCTTTGTGCTATACCTCAGTTTCCCCGTCTGCCTCCACCCAGCCTGTGCCCCTCCCAGGGCTTTACCTCTGTGACTGTCCCCAGAGTCTGCAGAGGGACATGAGGCTGGGGTGGGGCAGAGAGGGCAGCTGGGGCCCTGAGGCAGTGGGCTTGTCCCTCTGTCCTCTGTTTCATTCCTACTCCAGCCGTGAGGTGAGGTAGGGACTATCGTCACTCCCACTTTTACGGAGAAGGAAACGGGTAGGAAGGAAGCAACTTGCCCGAAGTCCGGGGACTTTGAAGTCGGGCGTCCGGGATTTGAAACGGGATCTATTTTCATTCCTGAGGCCAGGCTTCCCTCAGGGGTGCAGCGGAGGCTGGCCCGGCCGTGCTGTGTGGTGTCGCCCCTGTGCCCCCGGTGCAGGTAGGGGTGGCACAGGGGCGGCAGGGCTCTGCACCCTCCCGTGGCGCCCCTGCACGCCTTCGCTCCGTGAGCCCAGCGGTGGCCCAGCTAAATATACGCGGCTGACGTCAGGCTCCGCTCTGCTCCCAGGGTTCTTCTCAAGCTGCATTTAAAGTTTGTATTTTGCTTTGTAAAGATGTAGCTTTTCTCTTCCCCTCCTTAGCAGGCTGTGGTATTGAGCCTAATCTGACTTAAGGGATTAGAAAAATAACGTCCGGCCGCCTTCACAGAAGAGCTAGAGGAGGGGCCTCTGCAAGGCCGGGCCCTCTGGTTGCTGGTGGCTTTTAGGCAGACGAAACTGGGTGGCCCTCTCCCCAAGCACACGCGCCCCCCCCCTCCCCCCACGGGTGCTCATGTACACAACATACTCTCACATGCACACACTAGCCCTTCCATCTCTCCCTTCCTCCTCGCCTCCCACCTTCCCTCTCCCCACCCCCGAGGCCGAGGGGGTCGCTACCTGGGCTGGGCTGGGCTGGGCTACGAGTTGCCTCCCGGCACCCTCGGCCTTGGACTTGGAGCGCTTTCCTCTTGGGGCCAGACCGCGGGGAAGGACCGGGCCGCCTCCCCCAGGAGACCTGGTTCTCTGGCCGGCGTGGGTGTCGGCCTGCCTTCTGATTTCTCCCTCTCTCCCCCTCCGTGGGTCAGGCCGGGCAGTCCTGAAGCTGGTCCTGGGTCAACTCTGGTTCTGGGCTCCCGGCCATCTCCAGACAGGCAGTGGAGACTTCCTGCTCCCACCCCACCTGATCCGGCTGGGCTCCTCAGCCCCCAGAACGCCGCGCTGAGGTTTGCCCCCAAGCCCGTGCTAGTAATAGAGGGCCTCTCTGCTGGCTGGGGTCCTCTGAGCATATGTTGCCCCAGGCACCTTCAGGGAACAGCTGGCTCCTGGAAGACAGAAGTCGGGGCCCCAGGGCCTTCCAGATGCCCTCCTCCCTTTCCCCCTCTGCCCTGCCAGGGAACCCCCACAGCCCTGCATCCACTCTGAGGCCTCAGTCTCCCTGCCTGGTGCAGCGGGCTCCATCCGGCCTCCATGAGGCCCCTGCCATGGCAGCAACAGGCTAGAACCAGGCACCCGGCCCCCAGCCCGCCCTGCTCCCTCTTATCCATTGAGAGCCATGGTGACCTGGCCTCCAGTGGCCTTACGTCAGATGGATTCTGTGTTGATGTGGAGGGCATGGCTGGGCTCTTGAGTAGCAGAGCGGGTTAGGGCTCTCCTGGAAGAAGGCAAATGGGTGGGACATGATGGAACAGGCCGCCTCAGGCCCTGCAGATGTCCCCGCGGAGGGGGACACCCCCCCCAAAGAATTGCTGGGGAGGGATTCTGGAGCCGGGTCTCCTGGTTGGTTCATTTGCTCTGAGGCAGTGCAGGGAACAAGCGAGAAAGGTGTTTCAGCCAGCAAGGAGTTGAGAGTCCAGCAGATGATATCCAGCAGACACGTAAACATTAGATGTCCTTTCAAGTAGTGAAAGCCCACTAGGGTCAGCCCACGAGGGTCAGAGGACAGAGAGCGGGTGTGGGGCCCTCTTCTAGATGTGGATGGTCGTGGAAGGCTCTCCGGGGAAGTGATATCTGAGAGCAACCTGAAGGAAGTATGGCAGGTGGACAGCGGGTGCAAAGGCCCTGGGGTGGGCCTATGATGGAGGAGCGGCCTGGAAGCCAGGGAGGGTGCGTGTGTTGGGTGGGGAGGGGTGACTGTGCCTGCTGGATCCCGTGGGGCACGGGAGAGGGAGCGAGCGACAAGAAGCTGTTGGAGAGTTTCGGTCAGGGCAGGGAACGGGAGGGGCAAGACATGACCCAGTCTACCCTTTAAAGGGCTCGCGGCACCTGCTAGGAGCAGGGATCGGAGGGCTGGGAGTAGAGGAGGGAGGCCAGGTAAGGAGGAGGCCGCCGCCACGTGAGGGCGGTGGGGCAGGCGTGGGGCTGGTAGCCGGGCTGGTGGGGAGACGCGCTCAGAGGCTCCAGCGAGATTTACTGGTGCGCGTGGCGAGTGGGGGGAGAGAGAGGCAGACAAGGATTCCTGGAGTCTGAGGATGTGATGGGGGCGGGTGTTCAAGTGCCGCCCGTGAGTTCCATGTTGCAAGACAGAAACTGACTTAGAGGAAGCATCTTTTCCTTGATTTTGTCCCTCATCTGTGCCTGCCCTCGGGCTCTGGTGGGAATGAGGGGGATTCTAGGCAGGTGAGAGTGTCAGAGGGGGCGGGACATCCCCGGGAGGCGGGCTCCGAAGCTGCCCGGTCCCCGGGGATAGGCGGCCCGTGCGTTTCCATAAACCCCACCCTGTGTCTCTTCCCCTGCGCCTGTCCACGCAGAGCGGGACGCCTTCGACACCCTGTTCGACCACGCCCCGGACAAGCTCAGCGTGGTGAAGAAGGTAGGCTCTGGGCTGGGCTCTTTCCCTCTGTCTCCAGGCTTTTTTACAGCGTGAACTCGGTGCTGGGAAGAAGGTGGGAACACGTTTGCAATCTCTGAAATGTTTGCCACATGGATTGAAGTGTAATTATAGGCAAAAACGTAACTACAGTGCATAAAATTAGCACCTTTAACTCAACATCTCCGCTCCCCGGGCGTCTTCCTGCCCGCCCCGCCCGCTCCTGTTGGGTGAATTATCCCGCCAGTGCCAGTGTGGCGCCTCGTTCCGACTCGGGGCTCTTTCTCAACGTGGGAATGTTTTCAAGCATGTCCACCTGCTGGCTCTTGCAGGCCTCGTTGCCATGAAGCTGTATTCCCAACCTGCCCGGTAAGCAGGCAGGCCTTTGCCGGCCGAGCTGCTCTGTGCGTGCACTTGGCCCATGTCCCCCACCCCACGCAGGAGCGCGAGGACAGGCCCCCTCCCCGCCCCGCCCCCAGCCCAGGCAGCCTGCGCGTAAGACCCTGGATATGGAACAAACCGTGCGAACCGAGACTGGAGTCAGGGGCTGGGGAATGATGAGCTTCCAGGGGGATCCGCCAGGAGGGATTGTTCTCGCCCAGAAGGAATCGAGACCCAGCCCACTGGAGTTCTCTGAGCGCCTGCAGACTCCTCCCTCGAGGAGGCAGCGGGAGGGTGGATGTGCTTTCCGCCTTCCTGTGAAATCCAAGGAGCAATCGTTTCTGCCCTTGACCTGGGGGAGAGAGAACAGGTTTCTTAATGCAGGACTTCTCGGGGCCTTTAATATGCTGCCGTGCATTGGAATTCTCCAAGAGGGGGCTTGGTAGGAAGCATTTTCCAAACTTGTTTGTCGATAGTGACATCTGTTGATCCATTTATTTTGTTAAATACATTAAATTAAATTCCTATGGAGCCCACTTTTGGAAAATGCCGGTCCAGCCTGGGACCATGAGATTATGAGTTCTTGGAAGCACTTTGCAAAAGGCTGGCACAACCATCCCAGTGGTCCTTCTGGGGCGGAGCCTTCTTAGCATCCTTGGGTCACGAGTGGCCTGCCTTGGGGCCTCAGAGCAGTGCCCCTCCCCCCTCCCCCTGCCACACCTGGCCCCCAGCAACCCTGACAGAACCGTCTGGATGCACAGGGAGATTCAAATCTGGCTGCCCCATCTATCAACTGCGTGACCTGAGGCAGACGATAACCCGTACCTCAGTTTCCCCGTCTGTCAGGGCCAAGGCAGGACTCCCCTCTCCGGGGCTCTGTGAGAGCAGAATATAATCAGGTCCAGCAGAGGCCTAGCACGAAGTGTATCAGCTATCGCTGAGTACGATGTGGCGTAAGGTTCGACTTTCAGTAGATAGGCCATTAATTCATTCTTTGAAAAGACATGGTTTGGGGCCCTGGGGACCCCAGTGATGACCAAGACCAAATCCTTTTATCTGCCTGACACCTGACAGCTTCCTGCTTCCAGCCCGGCCCTTCCCCACCCCCACATCGAGAGTGGCCGTGTTAGAGGCTGCCCGTACCCCAGAATAAAAGCCGGGAGACCCTGCCCCCCTCTCCGGGGTCACCCCTCCTGCTCTCTTCCATCCCGTCACATCCAGCTGCAGCCTGAAGACCCCGGAGTGTTCGCGGCCTGGGTGTCTGCTCTGCCCACCCCCCGCTCCCATCTCCCATCCGGCCTGCCCCCTCCCTGCGCCCACTCAAAGGCTCCCTCCTCTGGCATCCTCGGGGGTCCGGGGTGGGGGGGCGGTCCACACGCCTGCCTCTGTGCCCGGCAGACCTTCACGTCTTTCACATGCTTTGCTCTGGCTTTTGATTTCTCTTGTCGCCTCCACCAGCTGTGTAGGGAGAATCCTGCCACAGGCTTTCCAGGTGGGCCCCCCCCACCCCCCCCCCACCCCCGTCTTACGGTCTTCGTGTCCCCAGCGCCAAAGTGCCTGGCACGTAGCGGCTGCTCAGTAAATCTGGGGAGCACGGATGAGGACGTGGCATCGTGTCTGGGGTGGGGCTGGTGTTGAGTCCCCATCGGCGCTGGGATTTGCTGGCTGAGAAAAGTGACAGGTGACACGTAAACGTTTGCTGGCGAGAAGTCGGTGGCCCTGCCTCCCTGTGATCAAGCTTACTGAAGTGTCCTGAAACGGACGAGTGTGACCCCTCTCAGCCTTTGGTTGTTCGAGGTCACATCTAGGATACATTTAAAAACGTAATCATCTTCCCCTGACGGTGTTATCCTTCTGAAGGGCGCTGAGGATTCTTCTCGAGGATTGTTAACTACGTGTGTGTGTGTGGGGGGGGGGTGCTGGGCGGGGAGCTGGTGGATAGAGATGTGAGTTTTCTTCTCCAGCTGGGATAGATTTAGGCTTTATTCCATTAAAACTGAGGGTCGCTGTAAGAACGTATCATTTCCCACATGAGCCTTTCGTTGTAGCAAACAGATTAGGGAAGCGTCTTACAAAGCCAGTGACGGCCAGTGTCACGGCCGTCCCGTTGGACGGGAGGTACATCTCTTGCTCACGGTTCCTGTCTCTCTCTCTCTGCCTTGACAGTCTCTCATCACATTTGTGAACAAGCACTTGAACAAGCTGAATTTGGAGGTGACGGCACTAGAGACCCAGGTGAGCGGTGTTTGGGTTGAAGCATGTGTCCCCGTTTTCGGCCAGTTTTCGGATCCCGGGTGGGCCACGTGAGCAAGGCCCGTGCCGTCTTGTTCGTCTGCAAGGAATGCCCACCCCACAGCCGGAAGAGCTGGCCCCCGCTGCTCTGGCCTTCTCTCGGGGCCTCTGTCCTAATTTCCTGGGGCTGCTGGAAGAAAGAGCCCCAGACTGAGTGGCTTCTACCTGAGACATTTACGTCCTCACGGTCCTGGAGGCTGGACGCCCCAGATCAACGTTGGGAGGGTTGCTTCCTCCTGAGGCAGTGAGGGGGGCTCTGTGCCAGGCCTCTCCCCGGCTGCCCGGCGGGGCTGCTCGTGATTCTTGGCTTCCGTCAGGTTATAGATGCCCCACCCCGTCGGGTTATGGATCTCTGCCTTCATTGTCACATGGCATCCCCCCCGTGTGCGCGTCTGTGTGTCCAGATTTCCCCTTTTAGTAAGGACACGGGTTATGTTGGATTAGGGCCCGTTCTAGTGACCTCATCTTTAACTCAAGTTACTTTAGTAGCGACTATTTCCAAATAAGGTCATGTTCACGGGTTCTACGGGTTGGGACTCCCAGCACGTCATTTAGGGACGCACAATTCAACCCGTAACACCCTCTGAGTTGCCACCCACCCTCCCCCCCCGCCCCCCGCCGAAGGGCATTTGCACGTGCAGGTTTTTCAGTTTAGAACATTCCATCCCCCACCCCCCGCTTCTGTTCTCCATCACCATCCTTGTTGAGCAAGTGCTCGCTGAATACCCGTCCAGTGACTGTGCACAAAATATGGCTTCTGCAGGAAGTGTATAAAATATACTCCCCCACCCCCTCGGAGCTAATCACATAGCGAAAATATGTTTCGGGGACTCAGCAGGCATTAAGCACAAAATATAATTTTCCCAGGATTAGCTGGGTGCTTGAATTTGTGGAGTCTTTGTAAAGTTCTCGGTACAGATTCCTCCCGCCCACCGCTGATCCTCTTAAACCCCTGGGTGATTGCCTCCCTCCGTTCCTGTCTGTTTCTTTACCTTTTCTCATTTGCTTTCCTAATTAAAAAAGTAATTCAGGTTCATTGTAGAATGTCTGAAAACGCAGATAAGCAAAGCAAATAAAAATCACTCCTAATCCCGACACCCAGAGATCGCTGTGCTGAGGGTTTCGTTCCGGACCTTTTCTCTGCACGGCTGGCTGATCGTGGACAGTGCGGGTCCGTATGGGAAAGCCAAATGGTCCGTTTCTAATGAGTGTGTTTATTTGCGCGCTGTTTGCAGAGACATTCATTGTTGTTGCAGTTTACCGACATTGCACCCCTCGCCTCTCAGTCCTTGCTGTTCCCGAAGGGTCCTAACACGTCATCCTTTGTCCCTCCCCGTCTGCCCCCTTCATCGTCTCCGGACCTCACTAACCACAGTTCACGGTTGATGTGTATTCTTCCAGATGGCTCTTACGCATAAATGTTTTTTGTTTTTTTTTTTTAACAACAACATATCATACTGTGCAGCTCTCTTGTGATGTGGTTTGTCACGATCTCGCGGTCCGTGAGTTCGAGCCCCGCGTCGGGCTCTGTGCTGACGGCTCGGAGCCTGGAGCTGGCTTGCGATTCTCTGTCTCTCCCTCGCTCTCTCTGCCCCTCCCCCACTCGTGCTGCCTTCTGTCTCTCAGAAAATAAATAAATAAACTTAAAAACAGTTGAAATTTAGGAACTTCCGTCTTACACGATGACGTGAGTTCCGGGAACAGACGGCCGTGATGGTCGCACGCGGTGCGAACGGACTCCGTGCCGCTGAGAAGCGGTCGAAATGGCAGATTTCACGTTATGTATATTTTCCCGCCATGAAAGAGGATGAGTCGCAACATTCAAACAAAGAAGTGTCTCGTTCCAATGGGTGTCGCGGCCTGTCGGGACAGCACAGGCTCAGACACCCGGAGGCTGGGGTCCTCTCAGGGACTGGCCCTGCAGGGGACCCAGCAGGTCTCGACCCTTCAGAGACGCCATCTCTGTCCTCTGTGGGGATGGCCAAGACCCCCCTCCCCCCCCCCCCCCCCCCGCCCCGGGGCCTCCTGTGCCTCTCTTGTCCCCCCGCCCTCACTGGTCTCCGCTGCTTTCTCTTTCAAAGCTGGAGCTGCTCCCTGGCTTATTGGGGTGGGGGAGGGCTGTCTGCCAAAGAGGGGGGGTCTTTTGTTCTAGATGCCCGGTCCCCCTGCTGTGGGGGCAGGTGCTGCTGGGCCGGGTGGCAGGGAGAGGGGCCGGGTGGGGGTCTTGAGTGCGGGCCGCAGCCCGACCCAGTGGCACCGGCGTTCAGGGCCTGGCTAGGTGCCCACGTAGATGGACACACGGGAGCTCTTCGTCACCGGGGCTCGAGCGTGGGAAAGCCTTGTCTGGCGCCGTGAGCACAGCTAGAAGAAGGTGTTCCGTCAGCCGCCAAGGTGAGCGGGCGGAACGGGGCAGCAAACCCCACGCCAAAGCGTAGGGCCCCCCCCGCCCCTCATGGGTGGGTCACGGCGGCGGCTGACTCTCGTGGAGCGCTCACCCCTGCCGGGGCCGCCCGTCCGCATGCCAACCCTGAGAGATGGGGGGCACTGTTCCCCCAGGGGCAGCGGTGGCGGGGGGGGGGGTGTCTAGCAGCCGGGCCGTCCGTTTCTAGCGCCGTGGCCCTGACCGCGTGGACGTGCTGCAGCCCCAGACACCTGCACGGCCCCGTCAGTCCCGAGCCAGACGCTCTGCGCCCGGGGCCTTCCCCTGATGGCGGGTTCCGGCCCGAACGAGGGACGGAGCTCTTCCCTTAAGACGTCTTCCTTCTCTTGAACGCGTGTGGAAGGTTTGCCCACCCCGTGTACGGCCCCGAAACCTCACCGAGTGCTTCTCTGCAGTTTGCAGATGGTGTCTACCTGGTGCTGCTCATGGGCCTCCTGGAGGACTACTTTGTCCCCCTGCACAACTTCTACCTGACCCCAGACAGCTTCGACCAGAAGGTACGTGTGTGCTCTCCGTCCTCAGAGTGGCCCGGGAACGTGCTCGTTACCAGGGCACCTCTGGTCCCAGCTGCTTCCCAGGTGCCGTTTTCAGTGGGGGCTCAAGGTCCCACGGGGCGGCTCGGGTACCGCTGTCCCCCGGCTCCCCGTTCCTAGGCAGTTAACTTGCTTTTCTGCTTTTTCCCCATTAAAATAATAGGGAGGGGCATCTCGAACGTGTGTGAGTGTGTGTCCGTCCTTGTGGATTGTTTTCTAGGAAAATTCCCCAAATAGGATCATTTGGGTCCAAGGGCCTAACCTTTGGGGCACCTGGTCAGTTGAGCGTCTGACTCTTGATTCCGGCTCAGGTCACGATCCCAGGGTCGTGGGATTGAGCCCCGCGTTAGAGTCCGTGCGAGCGTGGAGGCTGCTTGGGATTCGCCCCTCTCCCTCCGCCCCTCTCCCCGCCTCGCGCTTTCTTTCTCTAAGATGACAGAAAAAGGGGCCCAACCCGTGAGCGTGGGCCGCCGCGTCCCCTGTGTCACTGCTGTTTGCGGCCAGGCGTTTTTGCCTCCTGCTCAGGGCTTCCTGAAGGTCAGCCCCTCCAGACAGCGGCTCGTGCGTTGCCTTGCGAAACTTGGCTTGCGGGGCCGTTCAGATTGCTTTGGACTCCCAGGCATCTGTCGTCTTATTTTCCCAAAGCGCTAGACCCGTGAGTCAGAGAGGCGGACAGCGCGAGCGGGTGACGGCAGCCAGGGAAACATCCGACGGTGGGGCCGGGGCTCATCAGTCCGCGTGCTTCTGGCCACCTTGCAGGCCGTTCGCTCGCGGCCAAATGTTGTTCCTGCCTTGCTGCCGAGACGGACTCAGAGCAGAGCAGAGAGGTCCTGGAACGTTTGAGCCGCGCTGAACGGAGACAGCACGAGCAAGAGGGAGCGAGCAGAGCTCCCAGCAGGAAACAAGGGTGTCTGTGCTGTTGGTCCAGAAACGAGCGCGCAGATCACTTGCTGAAGAGGCTCCTGCGTTCCCAGGCCCGACGTGGCTGGTCGCAGACGCGTTGCTTTCTTTGTTCAGGTTCATAACGATGCTGGCACGCGTGGTTAATTGAGCCAAGTGGCTGGAACCGGGCTTCTTTCCGAGCTGAGGCTGTGCGAATGGCCGGGGCACCATCTCCCCGGCCCCGGTCTTATTCCCTTTGAAACAGAGAGGAGAGTTTTTGTTGGTTGCTGGCCTGGCCTGGGAGGCGTGAGAGGCCCGAGTGACCGACCGCCTTCGCCCCTGCGTGAGAGCCGTGAGGGGAAGGCTGTGTCAGGGGACGGCGTCCGGCACGCCGGGAGCCCCTTCCCCCTCAAGGAGTGGGGGGGCCCTGGACGCAGCTCTGTGGGCAGCTGGAGCCCACCTTGGGGAGGATGCTGGGATTCTGGTGGATTCTTCTCTGGCACCCCTGCCCTCCCCCGGATCCTCTCCCTGCTCCTCCTGGGGAGTGATGGTCACCACGGCAGCCACTGGCAAGTTCTTTGTGCGCTCGCTGTCTCCTGGTCATCAGGACCAGCTCACGGGCAGGGGTGTCTCCCACAGCATAGACCTGAACTCGCTCTAGGCTGGTCCGCGCACCCAAGCTCTCCAGCACTGCGTGTAGATGGGCAGGTGGGGCGGGGCTGCTGGGGGACCACCCACAAAGTATCCGCTGGGGGCCCGGACTCTGGGGGGCGCGTTTGCTCCAACCCTGAGAATGTAGCAACTCTGTATTTCCAGGACGAGGGCGCTATGGTTCAGTGAGCAAAATGAGAGATGTATCAAGGGCTGCTCTCCCTAAGCAGAGTGAGGACCTGTGTTTTTAAACAGTCGTACTGGATTTTAAAACACGAGACCAGACGGCTCAGACGCCCTAGGCTTCTGCACACAAACAGTACCCTTTGAACTGAGCCGTCGGTGCGACCAGTGGCTTTTTGTTGTTGTTGTTTTTTAATTGTTTGAATGTTTATTTTTTGGAGAGAGAGAGACAGAGACAGAGTGTGAGCGGCGGGAGGGGCAGAGAGAGAGGGAGACACAGAATCCGAAGCAGCTCCAGGCTCTGAGGTGTCAGCACAGAGCCCGACGCGGGACTCGAACTCACGGACCGCGAGATCGTGACCAGAGCCAGAGTCAGATGCTTAACTGAGCCACCCAGGCGCCCCTTTGTGTTCTATGATCTTACTCTGTGTAAGATAGATCTTACTCTGTGTAAGGTAGCCACTTTGCTGAGTACCCTGCACCCATCAGTTGTCTTTCTGGAAGACTCCACGGCATCCCTTTCTGTGGGGACTGCAGTGCATCCTGGAGATCCAGCGGTGGTTCTTAACGGGCGTTCTCAGAGCGCTCCTTTCCTTCTGTCCCCCCATCTGATTCTCTCCCTCTGGACAAGGAAACAGAATCTCAAAAGGGCTGAGACGCAGCCCAGGCTCACATAGTCAGCAGGGCAGAGCTGGAAGAGCCCACTCCTATTCTGGAACCTTCTATTCCTCTGTCACTTGGCCAGGTTTTCAAAAATCCTTTGAATTGCAGCGAGAAAGGATTGTGGGGCGTCCTGGCCGCGTGGAGGGCTCCCAGGGGCAGCGTGGGGCTTTGGGGCACGGCGTGGGGCCTGGTCCCCTTGGGCCTGGAGAGCTGTTAGCTTTTCTGTCTGCCCCGTTCCGGGGGGCCCGGGCTCAGGGGGTCGCTTCTCTGCAGGTAGGAAAGGTCAGTGGAAGCGACGGCGTGGCTGAGACGAGAGTAGGGTGGTGGTGACTTCCTGTCTGGCAGTTTCCTCAGACTGAGAAGGAAGCGGGAGGAAACTTGCCCTGCTGAGCCCAGTAGCTGCAGGGAAGGGGGTCTGGGCGGGAACTGCTCTCTGCAGGAGCACTTTCGAGGAGCCGCCTCTCTCTCTCTCTCTCTCTCTCTCTCTCTCTCTCTCTCTCTCGGAGTCTCGGGTCACGTCCCGCTGTGTGGCGAACGGGGACACTCGTCCTGTTCGTTCCCGGCCTCTGCTCGGGAAGGACCCTCGGGCCTGGAAGAGGCCGTGAGAAGATGTCCCAAGTCGGGCCAATCGAGGAGCCTTCCAGATCCAAGTCTTCTTCCTGTCTGTCCCTCTCTGCCACCCTGTCTCCGTCGCGACCCCAAGCCTGTTGTGCCCGTGTGGAGTAGGTGGGCTGGACGGTGCCGGCCAGCATGGGAAGGGGCACAGATCAGAATCCTGCCTCCGGCTCGTCCAGCCCTGAGCCTCGCTTGGCACAGGCCTCCTAACCCATCTCAGCCCCGGGGCCTCCTTCGCAAAGTGGCCGGGACATAGCCCCCAGCCCTCCTCCGGGCCGGCTCCGTGCACCTCGGGCTGGGCGTCCGACATCCTACCTGGCCTTCCCGTTTGGCCTTTTCCGAAGGCCTCGGGAATGGCCGCGGACCCTCCGGCCCCCTCCATCTGGCCATTTGCAGCCCCGCCCAGCCCTGGGTGTGAACGGCCTGTCCCCTCCACATCGGGCCCGTCCCCGACCTGGGCCCCTCCGCCTGCCAGTGCTACTGGGGGGCCCCAGAGGCCCCTCCGCGGTACGCTCAGCTGCTGTGCGTTTGCCAGCTGAGGGTTATTCTGTCACACATCTTTTTCCTGGTTAATTATTAAAACTAAGTAAAATGCTCATGTTTCTGGTTCATTTACACTGAAATCCTGAAGGTGTTACTGTGGAAAGGATGTTTGATTACTCAGAGCCCCGGGGTCCTTTCCAGCTCTGACTCTGCTCTGTGTTTTATTTTTGGTGCCCCCTCGTCCGATCTCTAACAACCTTTGCGCTCGGGAGACGGCTGGCTGTGCTTTGGTCACCCTGCGTCTCTGTGATCCGGGTGGATAAACACAGCAGACAGGGTGTTATTTTCGATCTCTTCACGACGTGTTAGCAGAACACAAGCTTTCAGCGTCCTTGCGGGCCGAGTGGGGCCTTTTCATTTCGGGAAGATTCCACGTGTGGGTGGGGTGGGGGCGGGGTCCGCCTTCCTGTGACATCCAGCAGGTGGAGGCCAGCACCAGGGGGCCCCACTGCCTGTCACCTGCAGCCACCATTGTGCTGGCGTCAGTCCCAGCAGCGTCCCCAGTGCCTGCCCAGTGCCTGGGCCACCGCTGCCCCCGAGGCCCGTGTCCTGCCCGGCTACGCGCACAGGCTCTGTGTGTGAGGCCCTCCCAGCACATGGTGGGTGGCCGCTCGGTGTGCAGGGCTGAGGGCCTCTGGGACGTGACTTGTCCTCAGTGAGCCTCATTTCTAAAACAGGGTCACTGCCACTTCTCATCGTGTGGCCCTCAGCAGAGCCGGCCCTTGGGGACGCCCGAGCCCTTGAGGGCGGGTTTTGTGCCTTCCCCCCCTGCACCTCTGAGCTGCCTCTGATCACTGGTGAGGGCAGTGAGAACCATCTAGTAAACATCTCCACCCTTCCCTGCTCCCCCGCCCACCCCATGCCCTGCCCCTGCCCGCCCGTGCCCTGCACTGGGCCGCTTGGGTCCCAGTGGATGTGCCAACTCCAGGGCTCCCTCTGGCCGCGTTTGTTCCCACCTCGTCCTTTCAGAAGAGAAGCAGCGGGCAGCGGGCGGGCCTGGGAGCGGCTGCAGAGCCTGACCCCTGCTCTTGCTTCCTGGGCAGGTCCACAACGTGGCGTTTGCCTTTGAGCTGATGCTGGACGGAGGCCTCAAGACCCCCAAGGCTCGCCCTGAAGGTAATGCCCTGCCCCCGGCCCTGCCTACCCCAGCCCCGGTGCCCCCCGTGCTCTTAGCTTTGGGGACCAGGACCCGGAGAACTGTGCTGGTTTTTAGCAGCCCCTTGACTTGGAGGGCGTGGCCTCCGCCCACGAGCCTCAGGACCTTTGTCCCCCTGCGGGTGCCAGCGCTCAAGCTGAAGATGCTCTTTCCTGCCTTGAAAGGATATTAAAAGCTTGCTGCAGTCAGATGACTGTTGGGTTGATGTCCCTGACGGCCGGCAAAGGGCAGGGCTTGTGAACGGGGACGAGGCGCAATCATGCTGTGTGGGGGTCTGAATAGCCGCAGGGAGGCCCGGGGAGCCGGTGGTGTGGCCACCTGAGCAGGGAGCCTGGGGGACCAGGAGCGGGCCTGGTGCCTTCCTCGGACCTGCCCATTCACAGAGGGCATCGGGCCTGTTGGCCGCCTCCGGCTCGGTGGCTCCTGACCTCCTGTCACTGCAGCCGTGGCCGGAGGTGGGAGGGTGCCAGGGCCGAGGCCTCAGGACCGGGGAGACCCTGGGAGCCCCGGGTGTCGGTGGGAGCCCCTGAGTTCATTCTGAGGGTGAACCGGCGGGCAGGCCGTTTCTCCTCTGCGAGTCTTGGTCTCCTGTGCCAAACGGGAAGGCAGGGGGTGGTGGGGAGGGTTATGCCAGCGCCCTGCGCTTGCCTCCTGCTCTGACAAGCTGGGCTTGGAAACGCTCTGGGACTCCGTGTAAGGACAGCTGTTGGCTCACGGCAGCCCCTCAGCCTGCCTTCCGTAAGAGATGCTATTTTTGCTTCTGGGGTTGAGTCCCTGCAGGGGGAAAGCAAGGTGATCGTGCTCTGGCCCGACAAGGGGCTTTTGCATCCCTTGCCAGTTCTACAGGGGAACAGGACTGGGGCCCAGAGCAGGGATGTCACTTGTCTGAGGTCACAGGGCAAGTGAGAACACCCAGGTGCCCAACATCCAGGAGGACCGGTCCCTTTCCCACCAAAGAAGGCAGCCTAGACTTAGTAGGCTGTCAGATCCTCCGAGGGTCCTGCCGTGGGCTACCCCCGGCCCCGTTGCCTGACCTCGAGGGTTGCAGGATGGAGTAGCAGCCCCACCCCGCCCTGTCCCAGAATGCCCACCGCCGGTCCTGGCACCGGATGGCCCGTGGGTGTTGGACCCAGTAAGCATCCTCTGCTGTTGGAGACCCCGCACCACGTGGACGCCACTGGTCCCCAGACCGGCCTCGCTGCAGACTCTGTCCCGGCCATCCCAGGTGCTCACTGAGCAGGCAGGTGGCCTGGGGGCCCCTGTGGCAGTCTGTGTCTCGGGAAGGCACTGCCCAGGGCGTCCCGGGTGTGGTGGCTGTCGGTCTTTGAGCCAAGGTGCTCCGCTGTGGACGCGACAGCTGCCCCGTGTGCTCCTGTGTGCTGGCACTCGGGCTCAGGTGTCCTCACCCCGCCCACGGTTTCCGTTTCCTTCCACAGACGTGGTAAACCTGGATCTCAAGTCCACACTGAGGGTCCTTTACAACCTGTTCACCAAGTATAAGAACCTAGAGTGACCTCGGAGAGCAGCGGAAACCCCTGTGCGGGGCGGGGAGGCCCGCTGGCTTCCCCTGCGAGCCAGGGTTATCCCCGCCCCCACCCCCGACTCCACCCGGCCTTTTCGGGTCTTGCTCTCAAACTCCCTCGTGTAACTCCTGTAACTCTGCAGCGGGCAGGACCCTTGCGAATCCGGGGTTCTGTGCTCCTGTCTTGTTTGTGATTCCTCCGGTGCCCCGGTCGCACCCACACCTCCCAGCCCGTGGGAGGGGCACCCCGCGATCCTCTGGACCCAGCGATGAACCGCCCCGGGCGATGAGAACAGCATCAGTAGCTGTCCCCGAGCCGAGACTCAGCTGGACCGTTCTGGGGGAATCTCCGTGGAAGCAAGACCTTTCCCGTAAAAAGCATCGTACGGTTTCAAAGACTGCTTTTAAAGTCCCAGGAGCTTTCGATGGAACAGGAGGGCCTGTGCCGTGTTCTTCCTGACCAGTGTTCTTTCATTCACTTTTTGCATGAACATCTAAGACCCAGATGACCCGCTGCCGTGGTGTGGGAGGAAGGATTTGCTGAGGCTATTTCTGTATTTCTTTTCTTCTTGTTCTTTTTTTTTTTTTTTTTTTTTTTTTGGGACAGCCAAATGGGTTGTGTTAGGAGGTACACCTAAAATGTTGCTCGATCCATCTCAGAGGCCCTGTTTGGGAATAGATGCATTTTTCAAACTTCTAGAAAGGGGAGTCTATCAGCTTGCCAGGGGCTTCTAGGACAAGGTGCCACAGGCAGGGGGCTTAGGCAGCAGAAATGGGTGGTCTCCCAGCTCTGGAGGCCAGAAGTCCCGACATCACGGTGTTGGCTTATAGATGGCCGTCCTCCCCCTGGGTCCTCGTGTCGTCGTCCCTATGAGTGTCTGCGTCCTGATCTCTTATAAGGACACCAGTCATAATGGATGAGGGCCCCCCCATGTGACCTCATGTTAACATACGGACCTCTGTATAGACCCTGTCTCCAAATACAGTGACATTTTGAGGTACTCGGGGTGAGAGCTTCAACGTACAGATTCCAGGGGACACTGTTCAGCCCTTAATGGGGGGATATGAAGTGCTCCTCCCCCTCCTCCCGAGTGTGGCTTTCTAGAACCCTGCTGGCCTCTCCCGCTGGTCACTTGGTGCCACCCGCCCTCCTCCCCTGTCCACCTTGGCTCAGGAGAGAAATAGGGCCCTCCTGCTGTCCGCAGGCACCGTCGAGCTGTTGTGTCCTACTAAATCGAATGCCAGTGCTCACGGCTCACAAAACGGCTTAATATTCTGGCTCAGCCCCGCTGCTTCCAGGCTGGGGCTAGTTTCAGAATCGCCGTTTTGATGGAGGTGGTTTCCCAACGGGGGAAAGAAATAATTAAAACAGTATTACCGTGGTTCCTACGGATGCAGTGACATTAAAGATCCACGTTGACAAAATAGCCAAGGCTGGAAGGTTCCGTGCTGACTTCATTACACGCCTAGAATGCCAGCATCCTGAAAGCCGTGGAGACCAGTCGTCCGGCCCCGTTCACAGGCAGGCTTGGTGAGGGTGATCCCTGGGGGCCCAGGGGGCCGAAAGGGGTAGGAGTGGGGACACGGGATTTGGAAAGCACACGGCCTCAGGGTTTTCAGCCCAGACAGGCTCGGCACCACAAAGAGAAGGAAATTGCCCTGGAAGGCAGGGGGGCTCCGCGTTCCTAGGCGACGAGCCCTCTTCAAGCCCCGTGTGTTTCTGGTCAGAGGGTAAGAGGGATACTAAGATCCGGGTCAACTATGAACAGGCACCTTGGCCTCACAGTGCTGACTGCTGAAGGTCGTGGGTCCGGCAAAAGATGTCATCTCTCCAAACTGGTTTTATTCGAGTTGGATCAGGGGTGTGGATGTGCCTTCCACACACCTGTAAGGGGCCCTGGAGCTGTGTGCACCTCATTTCCCTCCCTTCCCCGTCCAGTGAGAATCGGAGTTGAAAGCATGGCCTGGACATTCGCACGATGGTGGGGGGGGGAGGGGTGCAGATGTGAGGCGGAGGGCAGGGCCTCCTCTGGGGACGGTCCCCTCTCCTCTGATCAGCCCCATTGGCCACACTGGGGCATCTTCTTGGGGTGGCTTGGGCAGCAGAAGCAACTTTCCTTAATCCCGGAAAGTTCTAGAACCCTTCCTCAAGTGACCCACATTTTCAGTGAATTGTGTTTCCATGAAGGAGGCCCCTCCACAGGAACTAAGGAAAAGCCAGCTCGTTTGCGCCCGAGGGGCGATGGCTCAGGGTCTCCGGGGCCCGAGTGCGGGGTCGGGCGGGGGTGGTGAGTTGGTCACCTTTGATCCTTCTCCGAGTGGCTTTTGTTCGCGTCCTCCGCCGGCCACGGGGAAGCCGCCTGCAGCTTCGTTTCCCCTGTGACAACCGCGGGGTATCCTGTCGGCCAAGCCCCGTGTGCCCCAGTGTCCTAACTGCATGTGACAGAGAGCTGTGTTTTAAAGGAACCAGATGCTTTTTTCAGCCCCTTCGTGTGCCCGTGTTTCACAGTCTTTTTAATTGTGTTAAGCCATGTCTGTTTTGGGTTTCTGGATATTACAGAAAAGCCGCTAAAACCCTGGCTGTGCTGTTATGCTGCCCGCCTGGCTGGCCGCGGGAAGCTGAGGCTTTTCCTGAGTGCCGCTGGCCAGCACCCTCTATGCAAACCTGATCTGTCCTAAGCCGGACACTCGGTCAGGAGGGTGCCGGGAAGTGCAACAGTGTGCTGTTATTTATTCCAATAAAGAACTCGAGAGCGTGGGGCCGTCCGCTGCTTGTGTCTGGTTTTTCTCTCCTGCGCTTGGGGGTCATCGGTTCGCGCCAGCCCGGTGCTGGGGGCTGGGACGCACAAGCTCCAGGAGCTTCCGATCGGACCAGGCCTGCTGGACAGCGGCGCTGTCTCAGGGGGTGGCGTCCTTAACGCTGCAGGGCGAGGGACCCGGGTGACCCTCGGCGGTGGCCAAGGGCTCGTGCTCCACGCTGGCCCTGCTGTGAGCCTTCCCTGCAGAAGTCACGGGGTGATTCGGGCGCCTCGAAAAGAATCCCCGATTGCCGCCCCAAAGAACCCAGGCTTCGGACAATTGCCTGGTCCAAACCCGCTTTGTTCCCATGTGACTGCTGGCTGGTTAGTTCTCCCTCGCTTTCCACGGTGGGAACGTCCCTCCAGTTTCCCTCCCTAAAGAGCCACCTTCCTTAATCCAGGTTCGGTTGCCTGTAACTGGGGCCGCTGTAGTTGCTTGAGGCAGAAAGGAATCGAACGCAGGAAATGAGGTGGCCCCAGAGCCACAGGAAGGCTGGCGCGGCAGGCTGGGGACAGACCCCCACGGAGGACGCTTCGAACCGCACCGTGGTGCCGGCCGTCCCTGCCGTGACCAGGAGGCTGCTGAGTGGCTGCTGCCCCGCGGTTTCAATTTCGAGCCGGATACTTTCCGTCCGCCTCTCCAGATGCCTCTCCAGCGTTTTCCGCGCTGGCCTCCCGGACGCAGTCCGTGCGTGCGCTGCCTTGCCTCTGGCTTCTGTTTGGACTTGGCCGGTGGGAGGCCCCGGCAGGAGGGAGCGTGGGGGAGAGGGAGCGAGGTCGGGGGGGTTTGTACTCCAGGGCCGCCCCTCTGCGGGGCCACCGGGGTCGGAGGGCCCCTCTACCACACCCCTGGCTGGCGGATCTCTCTCTCTGGGCTCTGGTGTCCACTCTGGCCTCTGCCCCGTCGGGCCCTGGGGTCGTGATAACTCACTCATGTCACTAGTCTTGGGCTGTGGCACCGTCTCTTCTGTGTTCCCTTAACCCGGCCCCGGTAGGCGCTTTGTCCAACACGCTTCAGTTTCCCTGCGTGGATGGGCCATCCCTGCCGGGACGTGGCGGTGCACCTGGCCCGGGAAGCAGGGGACGCAGGGCCACGCCGTGCCCGTCACACCTGCCCCAGCAAAGCGTGCAGCTGTCCGTCCCCACCATGCTGCAAACTGCCTCTGCTTCTTAGGCTGGTACCTCTGTGAGCAGCGACAGCAGGTACAATAGTACCTGCCTCGGAGGCCGGTTCCAGTAAACTTAAAGCCCTTAAGGGGCGCCTGGGTGGCTCAGTCCACTGAGCGTCGGACTTCAGCTCAGGTCGTGATCTCACGGCTCATGAGTTCGCCAGCTCCCCGTGGCGGGGAGGTGGGGGTCCGTGGCCTCAGTGGCTGGCTTGGCTGGTGCTGCCACTTGGAGATGGGGCGACCGCGAGGGACTGCTGGGGTTGCGAGGCGGGGAGGGGAGAGGGAGAGAAGGAAGAAGCGGCCACGCTGCGTCTCCTGCGAGGCATCTGAGGGCCCGGAGGTGTGGCTGGGTGGTTGGCGCTCGGGGGGCAGAGCTTTCCGTCGGGGCCGTGGAGGCACCAGGCCCTGAGGCCCAGCGAGGAGGAAGCTCCCTGCAGACGCAGCCCAGCAGGCCCTGCGGAAGCCGCAGGCCCGGAGGAAGTGAGCAGTGTGGGGGGTGGGGGGACCCTGCCCTCCCCCGGCCCCTCCAGCCCCCAGGGTAGGAACTTACTTTTCTCTGGAAGCCGGTGATCACCATTTGAGCTCCGCGCCCTTCATTTCATGGCAGCCAGGTGAGTCTCAGCTCCCGGGAGCCCTGGGCTCGGGGCTCTCTGCCAGTCTGTAATGTTCAGGAGCGACAGGGCACAGAGGGAGGGCTCCGGGGGTGGGGGCTTGTGGCGGCCGACCCCAGAGAACACACCCTTAGCTGAGAGAGGGACTCGGGCCAAGCAAAGCCCTGAGCCCCTGTGCACCCCCCCCCCCCACCGGCCACCCACGCGTAGAGAGGCGCATTTCCTCCCTCCCGGGGCCGGACAGGCAGAAGGGCACGATCCCACCTCCCCGGTAGCCAGGTGGACAGTCTCCCTTTCTCCGCACCATCTCCCCTGAGCGTCATCCGGCGTGGGGGGGGGGGGGGGGGAAGAAAGGCCACCCCGTTTCAGATGAAGAAACCGAGGCCCAGGGCGGGGAGGGGCTGCCGGGGGAGGGGAGATACCCTGAACAGAGCTGAGGCAGACACCCCCTGTGTCCCCTCCACTGCCTTCGGTGAGTTCTGAGTCCGGCCCTGTCTTGTAAAGACCTTTAAGGACCAGGAAGGGAGGGGATTCGCCCAAAGCCACGTAGGGTGAGGAAGAGCAAGCCTGGAACCCGGGCCTCCTCCTAACCCCCAGGCAGGGCTCTTTCCTCTTCTCTGGCCACGTCCCTCGAGCCGAATCCTGTCCAGAAGGAGGCTTGGGAATTCGGGGGGCAGGACCGGTCCCACAGCTGTGGTCTCCCCCATCCTTCTGTTCGGGATGGGGCCTCAGAGGTTCCCCGCGGGCCGGCTGCTAGGGCGATGGGGTGGCCCTGCCAGTGTCCCCATCTTGCCACAGCTCTGGGTCCCGCTGCTGTAGCCAGGTTTCCCCGGTGGGGTGGGGGGGGGGAGGGGGGAGGGCTGGAGCTGCCCCCCATTCTGCGGCCCCCATGTCTTTTTTTGGGGCCCGAAACGCTGGGGAAACGGGGGCCGAAGAGGAGGGCAAAGCTGCCGGCTGAGCAGGAGAGGAAGTGAGCCCTGGGGCAACAGGAAGGAGGCCGGGCTGGCTTCTCCAGGGGCCCCGTCCCGCGTGGGGTGAGCCCGGCCCCTGCCCCGAAGGAGCACACGGAGGGGGCCACACACACCCCTCGCGTGCCGGCCCCTCCCGTGCTGACGTGCGCGGTGAGGCCCCCAAAGCGCAGAGAGGCTGAGCCCGCCGAGCCCCATCGTGGACAGCCTCGTTCCGCGTCGGGCCAGGCGGGGCCAGGCCGCCCCCCGAGAGCCAGGCCCCCGTGGACCGGCAGCCGAGCCTGGGGGATGCCGCCATGCCAGCGTGGTCCCCGCATCGGAAGGCTGGTGGTGCCACTCCGTGCCCACCTGTCTCGGGCTCAGGGACCTGGAAGGGGCGGATCCAGTGCCCCCCTCGCCCTGCCCCCGTGGGAACTCAGGCACCGTAGATGTCACCCATCCGCGGATTCGCCTCACCCAGCCCTGCCGTACGCCCACCCCGGGCATCCCTCTGGAGCTTAACTCCAGGGTTTCCCAGATCTTGACAAGCCCTCAGCCGCGGGCCTCCCTCCACCCCTGCGTCCTGCCAGAATGGGCCCCACGGCCTACTTCTCATCAGGGAGACCCGTCTCCTTGCCTAGGCAGCCCCCGCCCACTCCCCGTGCCTCATGGTCGGAAAGGAACCACGGCCCAGAGCCAGCGCGGGGCTCCTCGGATGGTGATGCCCCCCTGTCCCCCGCATCCCCCAGGGCCGGCAAGGCAGAAATGGAGCCGGAATCCTTGTACAACCTGCTGCAGCTCCCGAAGGCGGTGGGCCGGCCGGCGGAGGAGGAGCTCCCACAAGGTGCCGGGCCCAAGTGGGGCTGGGGGTCCGCGCAGGGCGGAGGGGCGGGTCTGCGGGCAGGTCCGGGCCCTGCCTTGCTTCCCAGGTTGTTAACTGAACACCCAATTTGTGCAGCCCCTGCCTATGCCTTCTGCTTTATCCTTGGCAACTCCCACCCCCGCTTCTGGAAACTTTGGCAGGTACCCCCACACCGCTCATAACCACACATCTCGCGTTTGACGATGACACTGGTAACGCGATATTAACTGCTCCTACGTGCTGTGCACGTCCTACAAGCTGTACCTCGTTTATCGCTCTGAGGGTAGGCGTTCCTGCCTCCCTTGTATGCGCGAGGAAACTGAGGCCCAGTGAATAACATAGAGGTGGCAGGTGACTCCGTTAACGCGGTGGAGCTGGGGTTGGGAACCCAAGGAGGGGAGCCCCAGCATTCAGGTTCCCCTCCCGCCATGCCCTACTGGCAGATATCTGCAGGGATCTGACTTGGCAGGGGATGGGGGTTATCGATCTGCTCCCTTCACTCGTGTGGGTCCCTTTAAATAGTGGGTGGGCATAAGGGCGCCTGGGTGACTCAGACTTTGGCTCAGGTCACGATGTCCGTGAGTTCAAGCCCCGTGTTGGGCTCTGTGCTGATAGCTCAGAGGCTAGAGCCTGCTTTGGATTCTGTGTCCCCCTCTCTCTGCCCCCCCTCTCAAATATAAATAAACATGAAAAATTTTTTTCATGTTTATTTATATTTGAGAGAGACAGAGACAGAATGCGAGTGGGTTGGGGCAGAGAGAGAGGGAGGCACGGAATCCGAAGCAGCTCCAGGCTCCGAGCTGTCAGCACAGAGCCCGATGCAGGGCTCGAACTCACGAACCGTGAGATCGTGACCTGAGCCGAAGTCAGAGGCTCAACCGACTGAGCCACCCAGGCGCCCCCCAAAATTTTTTTAAAAAGTGGGTGGGCATAGGACGGGGCAATTCAATGGGTGTGGGTCCCCCTTTTAACAAGTCTGTTTTCTGAGCTCGGGGAGTTTGTGGCCACTGCCCCTGAAACCTCCCTTCCCAAGGAGATGTTTGGAAAGGACAACGCAGGTACCCAAAGCTGTCAATCCCCCTGTTACAGAAAAGAGGCGAATCAGGAAGCAAGCCAAATGTCCCGCTCAGCAAGGGCGTTAAGTGAACTCACTAGAATTTATGGAACCTTTAAGACATAAATATGATGACGGAGGAAAAGTGTGACATAGTTGAAACGTAAGAGCAGAATGCAGCTTGAGCTAGACCCTGTGAATACAGCCTGAATTTTAAGATGGGCGATGTGGCCGAGAGACCCCGGAGCAGCGAGCGAGACCCTGGGGGCCGGGCGGGCATTGCCCAGAGTCGAGAAGCTGACTTCCTTAACTGCCTGGTGCTCTCTGTTTATAGACGGTTTAACGCTGGAAAGCATCACGAGCAAAACTGCTGTTAGCGGTGGGTTACTTGAAAAAATATTTATTTTGTGTTTCGCAGTGGATTTAGAAATGCTCAAAGTACTGGCAGGCACAGCTGGAACATGGGATGATTCAGAGCGGCAGGAAACCTGCTCCAGGAAGGAGCTGGCGGGGGGTGGGGGTGGGGTATCGCCGGAGGCTTTCACCCACCCACCCGCTCCCCACACACCGGTCCAGAGACTGCCCGGGCCCAGCGTGTTAGATCCCCCCGCCTCTTGTCAGGAGATACGGGGCCGGGGAGAACTTGAAGGTTTTCAGATCATCTAGGAAAAGTCTCCAGCCGCGTCGTGGGAAGACAGAGGCATTGCATTTTGTGAACCTGGGCAAGGCAGTGCCCCCCGTGGTGGCTCAGTTTCCCCCATGTTCATCGAGACTAGATCCTCTCGGCCCTGCCATTTGTGGGTGCTGCGACTCTAAGGCTTCGGGAAGCTGCTGACCAGAGGGGTCAGCCAGGGTGGTCTCGGCGTCCTGCCCGTGCCAGGGAGCCAGACAGACTGGGCTGAAATCCGCCGTGGCCCCCTGGTGCCCGGCCCCTGGGCTCGCGCGAGCCCCTCTGCTTGAGTACGTGGGTGGAATTGCCGGATAAAACACAGGACACCCAGCTAACATTTGAATTTGAGGAGGAAACGGTTTTCCAGGCGAACTGTGTCCCCAAAATACATTGTTGTGCCTGAGGATGAGCTGGTGCTCATGAGGGGAACCAGAGGGAAGGGCATTTGGGGTGTGGCTGGAACAGCACGGGCAAAGAAAGAGGTGTGGAGGACGAGGCGTGTCTGGGAGGACCAAGTCACTTTAGATGTTTGATGCTCAGGGTGTGTGTGTGTGTGTGTGTGTGTGTGTGTGTGTGTGTGTGTGTGTATCTACTACTGTGTGTCTGTGTATCTGTGTGTGCGTGTGCGTGTGCACCCGTGTGTATCAGTGACCATGTCTGTGGATCTGTGTGGGCGCACGTGTGATGCAGCAGGACCCAATTCCCTGGGTGTCGAGGTGCCGGGCTGCCCAGCCCCCCCCCCGCAGGGACCCCACACGCGTGTCATGCTCACCTCTGCTTCCAGGAGAAAAGAAGAAGTACCTGCCACCCACCTCGCGGGGGGACCCCAAATTTGAAGAGCTGCAAAAGGTACAGCTCCTTCCGCGGTCTCCCCCCTGCTTTCTCTGGGGGCAGTCTTTCCGTCCCCTTGGGGCGGGGTCTGTCCCGCTCCTCCCCTCTCTGACCTCAGCCTGGCAGGTGGTGACCCTGCAGGTCCCCGGGAGACCTGTCGAATGGCTACATGAGGGAACATTTATTGAGCACCGACTGTGTGCCTTTACGCAGATGATCCCCACAAGCCTCACGACGGTTGAGAGGGATCTGCCGTCCTGAATCCCATGGAGTGAGTAGGAGGCTCAGAGGGGTGACCTGGCCTGGGGGGGACACAAGGCCGGCCAGCAGAGTCTGACCCAGGCCCCAAAGCTTGTACAAACTTGCCCCTGCTCGGCTGTGCACGGCAGTGGAGAGCTGGCAAAATGGGCAGAACGGGGGGTGAGTCACCCGGGCCCCCCCCCCCGCCTCCCGCGTCTCTCCTTGGCTGGGAGGCTGCCGCTGCACCTGCTGGACCAGCTCGGTATAGGCAGGTTCAGGCCTCCGTTTTCGTCTGCCTCATTGCTCCAGTCTCCACGTGGCCTTTCTGGTGCCTCCTCCGGGGAGGCCTCCTGGCCTGCACCACCTTCCATCCCCCCAGATTGTGGCCGTTTTCCCGTCCCTTCTTCTCTCCCTCCCGTTCCCCGGCTCCCTCCATCCCACCTTCCCCACCGTCAGGCCCTGGGACCCGAGTGGAACCAGCGAGGCCCTTCCTGGAAACCTGACGGCGTGCCGACACGTCTTAGTTGGGGCTCCTCCTGGAGCTTACCCTGAGAAGGATTTGGGTGCAGGTAGTGAGCCAGGAGAAAGGAAAGCAAGTGGGTGGGCCCCTCCGGGAGCAGGTGCAGAGACGGAGTAGCTGGGAGGTTGGCTCCCAAGTCCGGAGTAGCCGGCGCTGCTCCCTTAAAGGCACGGGGCTCTGCTTCCTACACTCCCGGCCTGTTGAACCCGGGCGGGGACGGACGCCCCGGCAGAGGTGCAGAGGGGAGCAGGGGTGTGTGCCTCAGTCGTTGAGTCTGGGGGATCAGGCGGGACCCCAGCAGCCCCTGTGTGGGTGTCCTGGGGCTGGTGCCACGGAGCACCATGAGCCAGGTGGCTTAAAGCAAGGGGAGTCGAAGGTCTCCCAGCCCGTAGGCCGGAAGTCCTCAATCGAGGTGTGGGCAGCGTGGGTCCCTCCCGGAGGTTCCGAGAGGGAACCCCATCCCAGGCCTCTTGCCCGGCGTCAGGCGGCTCCGGCGACCCTTGGCGCCCCTTGGCGCCTAGACTCGCCACGTGGGTCTCTGCCTCCCTTGTCACGGGGCCTCCTCTGTGTTTCCAAAGCCACGTCCCTCCTCTCCTTCTGGGCTCTCCCAGAAGTGCCTACTTAGATCCAGGTTTCTACCAACAGCCTCTTCAGGGCAATTCAGGCCTTTCCTGTCGAGGGCCTTCAAAACTCTTCCCATTATCCGGTTCCACGGCCACCTCCCCGCTCTCAGGTACTTGTTATGGTGGCCTTCCGGGACCAGCACCTTGCACAGGACAAACAAACAGCACCCCCCCCCCCCCGCCCCCGCCAGGGCCCAGGTTCCCGCTGAAGAGAAGCAGAGGGTCTTTGGGAAGTCAGACTGAGAGGGCAGGGAGGGCTTCCCGGAGGAGGTGACGTTTGACCTGGCCTTGACGGATGGTATAGGAGCCGGCAGGTGGGAGGAGGGCCTTGCGGGTCAGAGCTGAGCCAGGTGGGGGAACCCGGCGAGGAGTGGTCCCGGGTCAGCCATCCCCTTGGGGTCTTCAGGTGCTGATGGAGTGGATCAATGCCAAGCTCCTCCCAGAGCACATCGTGGTCCGCAGCCTGGAGGAGGACATATTCGATGGGCTCATCTTGCACCACCTTTTCCGTAAGCGGCTGCTCCCAGGGTACATGGGCCTGGGCCCCAGCACACCCCCCCCCCCCCCACCTTGGCCCCTTCAGGCCCCGGGGGTGGACTCCTCAACAGCCGCCCCCTCCCCGTCGCCGTTGTGATGTCGGGCTTGGTCTGCGCACCTGCCTTCTGCCCACAAAGCCGTGAGGTCCCAGAGGGCAGGGGTGTGCCCGATTCCGGTCCTCAGCTGACCTGGGGCCTGGCTCAGCAGCGCCCTTTGTGGGACCCTTGGTAGTTGGACAGAACGATCCTGCCAGCCCCTTCCGGAGCACCTGCCAAGGAGCAGGTGTGCTTAATCCTCAGAAAAACCCTATCCTCTTACTATCCCCATTTTATGGAGGAGGAAAATGAGGCTCGGAGAGGCCTCGTCACTTGTCCAGCGTCTTGCAGTGGGGAAGGCGGGGGAGTCAGGGTCTGAGCTTAGGAGTCTAGGCCACCCTGCCTTGCGAAAAGGAAGTGCACGTAGCTGAGCAGAAGGCTAAGGTCAAGGTGAGGTGGGCCAGTGGAGGGCGGCTCGGAGGGCCGGGGCTCGCTCGGGTCACAGGGCTTGTGGTGGTGGAGGAGGCCTGGGGGGGCACGGTTCTCACCCCTCCCTCCCTGTCCTGCCTTTCTCGGCCTCTCCCCCCGACTCCCTCCTGGGCCCTCTCCCGATCTGCCCTCAGAGACGCTGACTGGGCTCCGGCTGGACGTGGAGGAGATGGCTCTCACGGTCCCCAACCAGAGGCGCAAGCTGGAGGCCGTCCTGGAGGCGGTCAACCGCAGCCTGCAGGCAGAAGATCAGCCGCTCAAGTGGAGCATGGACGGTATGTGGGGCCTCGGCTGGAGCGGGGTCCCCGGGAGGATTGGGAGGTGGTGATGTAACAGTTTTCAAGCCCAGTTTTTGTTGGGTTGCGTGCCTTCACCGCTGCATTTAACGTCCCGCTTTCAACAACTGATGGGCATAACGTTGGCCCTGAATTAAGCCACACTCATCTGAAGCCAACGGTTTCTTGCACTGGGGCCCCCACTGTAGGGCCTCGAGCGGCTCAAAATTGTAAAGAGTGGCTGTCTCTGTGTCGAAAGCCCCGTCCACTTGGGGAATTGTGCCCGTGGGCTGTATTCGCAGAGCAGGGTGATGAGAGCACAGGGTGGCTATTTTGGGTTCCGAATAAGTATCTCCAGCCCTCTGCCTTCCAGAAGGCTGGAGGCAGATCTCCTTGGTCTTCAGAGGGTTGTTGGGACAATATGGAGCCCTCCGTGTGGCCCCAGGTATCGGTGGCCCCTTCCGCTCTGACCTGTGCCCTCTCCCCTCCCAGCCATCTTCAACAAGGACCTGCTGGCCACCTTGCATCTCCTCGTGGCCCTGGCCAAGCGCTTCCAGCCCGACCTGCCCCTCCCGACCAACGTCCAGGTGGAGGTGATCACCATGGAGGTACGGGGCTGGGTGCTGGGGGGACCCGTGTGTACAGGCTGAGCATCTTGGGTCCATATCACCGTACCCTGGATTAGGGGGTGCTGCGTGGGGAGGGGCTGAGCCAGGGTGTTTTCTTAGGAGCCTCAAGATATAGCACATCCCTCCAGGACTGCAGAGGGGCCTGGGCTGGAGCTGTGGGTGGAGATACTGAGAGTCCGTGGTGGCGGGGGGCATAGGGTCACGTGGTCACATGGTCACATGGGCCATAAGTGGTCATCTATCTGTTCATGGCCTTTCAGGAGCCTTCATAGTTTTGACCCGGGCCACTGCGGTGTTGTCCCTCATTCACCAACGATGGCTGTGACCGTGCAAGGGAGCAAAGGGACCTGCAGGGTCCCCTTGCTCTAGCACATGCACAACTGGTGCTGAAGCCCATGTCCCCGGAGCCCATGGCTTCTCCCTCAGCAGAGTCTGAGCATCACAAACGGGGCCCTCACCTTCTCCTGCTCCCCATTACTCCCTCCCCCAACTTCTGAGTGCCTGGATGAGCCATGGGGCTTCCCGTCTTGGAGCTTACGTTTCAATCAGATGAAATCATTCTTACTTCTTTCAAAACCGTTGATTAAAATTCTCCACTAAGCAGTGTCAGGACTTTGTTTATACTTCTGATATAAATCAGAGGTGACTTCATTCCTTCATTCCTTCACTCATTCACTTATTCATTAATCCATCCACCTACCTATCCACCCATCCATTTACCCATCCATCCATCTATCCCTTCACCATTCATCTATCCATCCACCCATCCACCCACTCATCCATCCACCATCTATCCACCATCCACCCACCATCCATCCATCCATCCACCCACCCACCCATCCATCCATCCATCCACCACCCATCCATCCATCCATCCACCTGCCCACCCACCAATCCATCCATCCATCCATCCATCCATCCATCCATCCATCCATCTACCCACCCACCTACCCACCCCCCAATCCATCCATCCACCCATCCACCCATCCATCCATCCACCATCCATCCATCCATCCATCCGCCATCCATCCATCCATCCATCCACCCACCAATCCACCCATCCATCCATCCATCCACCATCCATCCATCCATCCGCCATCCATCCATCCATCCATCCACCCACCTACCCACCCATCCATCCATCCATCCACCATCCATCCATCCACCCATCCATCCATCCACCCACCTACCCACCCACTAAACCATCCATCCACCCATCCACCCATCCACCCATCCATCCATCCACCATCCATCCATCCACCCACCATCCATCCATCCATCCACCCACCAATCCACCCATCCATCCATCCATCCACCATCCATCCATCCACCCATCCATCCACCCACCCACCTACCCACCCCCCAATCCATCCATCCACCCATCCACCCATCCATCCATCCACCATCCATCCATCCATCCGCCATCCATCCATCCATCCACCCACCTACCCACCCACCAATCCATCCATCCACCCACCCATCCATCCATCCACCATCCATCCATCCACCCATCCATCCATCCACCCACCTACCCACCCACCAATCCATCCATCCATCCATCCATCCATCCACCCACCCACCTACCCACCCCCCAATCCATCCATCCACCCATCCATCCATCCATCCATCCACCATCCATCCATCCATCCGCCATCCATCCATCCATCCATCCGCCCACCTACCCACCCCCCAATCCATCCATCCACCCATCCACCCATCCATCCATCCACCATCCATCCATCCATCCGCCATCCATCCATCCATCCACCCACCTACCCACCCACCAATCCATCCATCCACCCACCCATCCATCCATCCACCATCCATCCATCCACCCATCCATCCATCCACCCACCTACCCACCCACCAATCCATCCATCCATCCATCCATCCATCCACCCACCCACCTACCCACCCCCCAATCCATCCATCCACCCATCCATCCATCCATCCATCCACCATCCATCCATCCATCCGCCATCCATCCATCCATCCATCCGCCCACCTACCCACCCACCAATCCATCCATCCATCCATCCATCCAGTCATTATTCATTTGTCATTCAGACCAACACATGTTTATTGACTCCCTGTGAGCCAGGGACTGAGTGAGACTCTGGGGATATCTGGGGAACAAGACAGACATTGTCCCCATCCTCATGGGGCCCAAGGCTCATGAGCAAGAAAGACAATTGAGCCAGGCCACGGTGATGAGCACCATCCAGGAGCCGCCCTGAGGAGGGAAAGAGGTAGAGTGAGCTGGGCTCTGGGGCTGCGCTGGCCACTACAGTCTTTCAGTGGCTGCTGGTGTGGGTCCCCGAGTTTTCTGGGATTACTCAATTTCTTCCCTGTTTTTCTTTCTTAGAGCACCAAAAGTGGTCTCAAGTCGGAGAAGTCGGTGGAACAGCTCACTGGATGCAGGTGAGGGGAGAGTCAGGGCTTGCAGCACAGGCCGAGCTATATTATTTGGGGAATGGGTAACAGGGCCTGAAGCTGGGGACAGATGTGCCCGCCCTTTGTGGGAGGGACCCTCACATCTCGCCAGCTTCCTCTCAGCCCCCAGAGGGCCTCCCTGACCCCTCAGCCCTGCCGGGCACCTTTTCACCTTGCTGGGCCTCGCAGGGCATGGCTCTGGCTGTTAGGCATGCCCCCCCCCCGCCCCCGGCCCCGCCCCCTGCCAGCTCGTTTGTCCTCTGCACAAAAGCAAGCAGAGTTGGGGACAGAAGGAGCTGTGGCTCCCAGTCATGAGGTCACACTATAGCCATTGTGGGCCAGGAGGAATCTAGACCTGGGGTCACAGGACCCCGATGCCATGTCGCTTCCCAGAGCCTGGTGGCCGAGGGCTGGAGCCAAGGGCACCAGACACCAGCATTTATAGAGCACCTAGTGTGTGCGGGGCGGGAGGCTCTGTCCTTGGGTGTCCACGACAGCCAGCTGCTTACTTTTCGTGCGTCTGGACAAGCAGCTTGCTCGGCTAATGGGCTCTTCCCTCTGCCCTCCTGGAGGTAAAGCCTGGCTCTCTGTTTCAGGCTGCCCTCTCTACCCTGCACAGCCCAGTCCCCTGTTGAGGGCCTTGGTTGCAGGGGCCACCCGGCCCTCCTGGGACAGCTTGACCCGCTTTGGGCCCAGAACCTTGCTTCGAAGGGGTGTGGCTGGGGTGGAAAATTTGACAGAAGGTCGAAGACAAACCATTCAGAACAAGAGAAACAGAGTGAAAGAAGCCAGACGCAGAAGAGAGCGTGATTTCATTACACGGGCTCCCAGAATAGGCAAAACCAGTTCACAGCGGGAGGAATCAGGGCAGGGGTGATCTTTGGTGGGGGGGGGGGGAGAGCGGGGGCGGAGGAGAGCACATGGGGGTGCCGGGAAAGGTCTGTATCTTGTTGGGTGCTGATCACACAGGTGCGTGCATATGGAAAAACACACGCGCCTTAATCGTACAATTTGTGTGCTTTCTTGTATACCGCCCACCCGAACTAAAACAACAACCACAGAAATGACAAAATCCAGACACAACTAGGTGTGGAAGCCTCCAGGGTGGGGTGTGGGCCTCTTTCTGCCCACGCCCTGCGCAAGGGCCCTGCCTGCTTACGAACTGCAGGGAAAAAGGGAGCTCGCCCGTTTCTCTGGCAGCCTTGCTAGTGCTGAGTCTTGTCGTAATAAGAAACTACAGGTCTGAGGATATTTTTTAACCACGTGTTTACCTTTCTCCCCGCTGCAATTGTCCCTTTAGCACAGACAAGGACCCAGCGACAAGTGAGTACTTTTCCCACCGGGTGTGTGTTAAAACAGGCGGGAGGATGAAGGGTCACTTGCTGGGTGTCCTCTGCTCTTGCCTCTGCCCCCCGCTACTTGTATCTTGAGCCTTCTTCTGCTCCGTTTGTCCCTTCTTCTCTTCTCTCCGTCAGTCTGTCCCAGGATCGGGCTGTTTCCTCTCACGCTACTGCTCGAACGGCAGAGAGAGGTTTACAGTTCCCGCCGGTGGTCATGGTGGAGTTGTTATGAACGTGTGGGCTCTGAAGCCACATGGCCCGGGTTCAGACACTAATGTGCCCTCTTGTTAGCCATGTGAACTTGGGCAAGTGACGTAACCTGTCTGTGTCTCAGCTTTCTCATCTGTAAAATGAGATTGATAATGGCACCCACCTCTTGGACTGGTGAGGAGGGTTAAAAGATGATTTGTGAATGTGTTTAGCCCAGAGTGGGTGCCCCATAGTGACTGTGCAGTGGTGTGGCCACTTTTGTGACAGACATCTTCCCCTATTGAGAGATTGGTCCATCCATTTCTTCTTTCATTCATTCACTCAGTTGGCCTAGTCGGCTGTTCATCCATCCATCCATCCATCCATCCATCCATCCATCCATCCACCTACCCACCCACCAATGTATTCTTCCATCCATCCATCCATTCACCAATCCATCTGTCCATCCATCCATCCATCCATCCACCTACCCACCCACCAATCTATCCATCCATCCATCCATTCACCAATCCACCTGTCCATCCACCCACCCACCCACCAATCTATCCATCCATCCATCCATCCATCCATCCATCCACCTACCCACCCACCAATCCATCCATCCATCCATCCATCCATCCATCCATCCATCCATCTATACATCCACCTACCCACCCACCAATCTATCCATCCATCCGTCCATTCACCAATCCATCTGTCCATCCACCCACCCACCCACCAATCTATCCATCCATCCATCCATCCATCCATCCATTCACCAATCCATCCATCTATCCACCAATCTATTTGGCCATCCATACACCAGTCCACATCATCCACCCACCCACCAAATTACCCATCCGTCCACCCACCCACCAATCCATCTGTCCACACACACCCCACCAGTCCATCCATCATCCATCCATCCTAACATGATTTTTCTCCCTGAACCCTCCCCACTTAGAACACAGATCTGTATGGGCAGGGGGTTCCATGAGGGGTGCTTCACCTGCAAAGGTGGAAATAATGACCTTTGAGGGGCTTCTGAGAACAGGCTGAGGGAAGATGAGTGGGAGAAGGAAGGGAAAGGGAGGTGCAGGGAGGCTGGCTAACGTGTGTGTGTGTGTGTGTGTGTGTGTGTGTGTGTGTGCAGAGCAGCATGAGGACATGGGGTGTTGCTCGGGGGGCAGTGTTTGTCAGGCGGCAGCATGAGGGTGGGTCACATGGTGAGGGGAAAGGAGCCGGGCCTCCCCACCACCCCGTCTAGCACATTCATGCTGTTCTGGCTCATGTCAACCGAGCACACATTCGCCTCCCCATTTCCTGGCTCCTTCAGAGACCCGATTTCCCTGGCCACCCAGGCCAAGGGGTCCGAAGGGACTGGTGTCTCCACCATGATTCCTGGTGCACGATGCTATCTGGTACTACCTTTTCCCTTTCACTAATGAGAGAACCGAGGCACAGAGAGGTGAAGTGACTTGCTCAGAGTTGCACAGCTGCTGAGCATCAGCATCTGAAGGTAAATCCTTCTAGCCAGCTTGGGCACTCGGTGCCCGAGGACCCATCTTCCCTGGGGAGATGTGTTGGCTGCAAATATGAGGAGGGCTGCTTGTGGGAAAAGGGCATTTGGCTGAGGGCTCGGGTGTCTGAGGCGGGACGAGGCCCGGGGCTGCCAAGATGCCCCCTTTGTTCCTAAACCAGGCAGGCGTGACTCAGCTGCTGAGGGTGCTGGCCTTTGGCACGATGCGGGGCTCCGTGCCCTCATTCTGCCAATCCAGGAATGCGGGGGAGGAGACCCGCGGGCCAAGTGTCCGTCTGGGGCTGGGCCCTGCTCGGTCACCTACGGCAGCTCCCTGGGCTCCGTGGGCCTGTGGGTGGAGGGGGGGAATGGGGACGAAGGAGAGAAGCTTTCCAGGGGGAGGAGCGGTGGCTGAGCAGACGCACAGGCATCCACGGCAGAAAGGATGACCTTTTTTTGTTTTGTTTTATTTTTAAAGTTTTGTTTGTTTATTTATTTAGAAAGAGAGAGAACACGAGTAGGGGAAGGGCAGAGAGAGAGGGGGAGAGAGAGAGAGAGAGAGAGAGAGAGAGAGAGAGAGAGAGAGAATCCCAAGCAGGCTCTGAGCTGTCTGCACAGAGCCCGATGCAGGGCTCGAACTCACGAACCGTGAGATCATGACCTGAGCCAAGACTCGAATGCGTAACCGATGGAGCCACCCGGGTGCCCCAAGATGAAGTTTAGCGAGGTCCTACTGTGTGCCCAGCCGCCGAGCCAAGTGCGTTATCTGGTACCAAATCTCATCTTTGCGAAGACGCCTTCTAGTAGGTATGATCAGCCATAAAGGGCCAGAGAGGGCAGGCGGCTCCCCCTGGGCTACACGGCCAGGGGCGCAGGGACAAAGACACAGGCCCATGTTTTAATTCAAGAACCGTTGCGATGACACTACATCTCTCTGCGGACTGGGTATTCTGAGAAACTTTTATGGAAATGCGTCCCTGTTTGGCGCAAGGATAATAGCATCGTAATGAGGTGTTTATTGGATCTGTCTGCAGACGACGTCTTTGATGAATTATTTAAACTGGCTCCGGAGAAAGTGAGAGCTGTGAAAGAGGTAAGAGAGATCAAAGCTCCCAGTCACTCTCCCACCCGTCTGCCTCGTGTCCTGGGGGGTGCAGGGGAAGGGGCAAGGCCCTCGCTCCTCACCTGCTGTGCTTCGGGCGCCATGCGGGGGGCTTTCTGTCCCCCCCTCCCCCAAAGCGGAAGGCGGAAAACCTGAGCCCCGGGCCCGACGTCCGTGCTCTTCCTTGTGTAGGCCATTGTGAACTTTGTCAACCAGAAGCTGGATCGCCTGGGCCTGTCTGTGCAGAATCTGGACACCCAGGTAGGGTCTCAGGTGCAGGGTCCCCGGGTAGGGCAGGGTCACGGGGTGCAGGCGGGGAAGAGGGTCCTGCGGGGCACGGGGAGCCTCAATCCGCCCCCGTGGGGCCTGTGATGTGTCACCTCTTGGGGACCTGGCACCTCTCCGATGGCGGACGTAGCTGGTAGGTAGGCAGTCTCACCCACCAGGGACACCGTGGGGATCTCGTGAGGCAGGGACCGTGGGTGTGTTTTACGCAGGGGCTCATCTATGCCGTGGGAGCTCTCCTGGTGTCATTGTGTCTGCTCACGGCTTTGAGCTAGCTGCCGGGCGTTGTCTTAGGTTCCGCCACAGCCCTGAATCTGTGGGCCCCCGGTTGCTCGGCCCCCCGGGGCTGACCTACACCTAGTCCCCGCGTGGGGCAGGAGCCGGATCTTGCACGGTCGGCATCGGCATTCTGCGGGGGGCCACAGTTTTCCGTGAGGATGCTGTGCACCTGCGATACTCCCTCAGCACGGAGGGGAGCGGGGAAGCCGACGGGCTGATCACCGGCGCGGGGCCTTCTGGCGGTGATGGAGCCCCCCCTGGACGCCAGACACATCAACCCGCTGTGGCGGGGTCGGCGCTGGGCCACCCGGGTTCTGCTCACGCGCCACGGTGGCGGTGGGGGAGGGAGGCGGAGGTCAGGTCTGGTCCCTGGTGGACTGAACGACTTGTGGTGACTTCAGCCAGAGGTGCTGACTTCTCAGACACACCCTGACGTTAGCCAGAGACGGGCGGGGTGTGATCTGCTCCCGTGCCTGGTTTCTAAAGCCAGTAAAGCCCTCACTATGCTCCAGGCTCTGCGCAAAGTGCTTTATACCTACGAGCTCATTGACTCCCCCTGACAGTCCCCGAGGTGGGAACAGATACTGCCCCGTTTTATACAAGAGGACGCTAAGACACAGAGATGTTAATTAACTCGCCCAAGGTCACACAGTGATAGAGCAGAAGACCTGGGATTCGAACCCAGGGTGCCGAGGCCACAGTGTGTCCTCATCACCACGTCACATGGTGGCCACGTGAGAAGCCTGTGTGTGATGTGGCGTGGTGACGTGGCAGGGCGGACATACGAGGCTCGGAAGCCAGGTGGACACGTGTGGCCCCTGGGCTTCAAGGACACCTCCTCCACGTTGTCTGCACGGCCTTGGTTTGGACTTCTGTGGACCTCGGACACCTCTTCTTTTAAAACGAGTGTAAGGATACGAGCCTCGTGG